>NW_007247411.1:658511-709800 GCF_000164805.1 Carlito syrichta
ACTGCACTCCAGTCTGGGTGACCGAGTGAGACTCCAACTCAAAAAAAAAAAAAAAAAGAGCACCTTAAGTATCTTCAAAGATACTGAATCTAGGTTTGGACATCATTGATATACTAGTTTTTAAATAATAAAACAGTTACCTAAATATATTGACTCAAGTAAACAGTATTAATAAGTCACATTTATTATTAAGATGGCTACTCTGTGAGAGGAAATTCCAACAATCCTAGATTTACTTATATATTTATCTAAATAAAACAATAAGCTGGGCATTGTGGTTCATGCCTGTAATCCTAACATTTTGGGAGGCAGAGGCAAGAGGATTGTCTGAGTCCAGGAGTTTGAGACCGGCCTGGTAACTTAAGACTGTCTCTACAATAAATTACAAATTTAGCCAGGTGTGGTGGTATGCACCTGTTGTCCCAGCTACTTGGAAGGCTGAGGCAGAAGGATTGTCTAAGCCCAGCAGGTTGAGGTTACCTGTGAGTGTGCCACTGCACTCCAGCCTGGATGACAAAATGAGACTTCGACTAAATAATAATAGCAATTCAGTGTTAACAATGTATGGCTGGTAGAGACTAGCTCAATCTTTTGGGCATAGAAGGAAATCTGAGATGCCCAGAGAGGGAAATGACTCTTCCCATGCCACCTAAATACTTAGTAGTAACAGAGGACTGCAACCCAAGAACTTGTTTTACAAATTATAGAGAAATTCTTTTGTTTCTTCTTTAAAGCCTTTTTTTTGGGGGGGGGGGTGGGGGCAGAGTCTTGCTGTCATCCAGGCTGGAGCGCAGTAGTGCCATCATGGTTCACTGCAACCTTGAACTCTAGGCCTCAAGTAATCTTCCGGAATAGCTGAGACTACAGGTACATGCTATCACATCTGGCTAATTTTTTATTTTTATTTTTGTAGAGATGGGGTCTCGCTGTGTTGCCTAGACTTGTCTTGAACTCCTGGCTTCAAGCAATCCTCTCAACTCATTCTCCCAAACTGCAGGGATAATAGGCATGAGCCACCAGGCCCCGCAAAGTCCAGCCTTAATATAGCTTCGAACTAGAATTCAAAAATTGCCAACTGCCAGTCACAGACAGCTTGATGAAGGTGTTTCAGTACAAATAAGAAGCACTTTTGCAAGAATATTCATCTAAATTTGACAGAACCTGAATTTTAGTGTGGTCACCCTATCTATTTATTCTTCATGACTTTTTACCAATGTCTATTTCCTTGGTTTCTGCCTTTGTAATTTGTCCTATTGGTCTTGGGAGTTGCTGGCTTCTGCTAAAGCTGGCCTGAAACTGTCCTTATCCTGCGTAGTGCTTGCCTTGACAAGTCTGTTTGGGTTTCTACTGGGTCTCAAGAAGACAGGGTCCAGGTGGGTCTTCTGAATCCAAGGAAGCTCCGGAGACCCCGCAGGTGTCATGGAACTTCACTAATGTCGCATTTCATTGATGCTTTCTGCTTCTTCATCACTTTCATCTTCTCATGCCCCCTTCTCTGACTTTCTTTGCACATTGGCTTCAGTCTGTCTGATTTCTTCAATATTTCTTATTGCAGTTTCATTGGAGTAGGATTCTGATGGATCCAACTTACTGACGTTTGGTGAGGGATTTTGATGCCAAGCTACCCTGAGACGCCGGCTGGTCAGCTTGTAGACAGGCTGCCTGCAGGTCAGCTGACCCTTGATCCAATCAGATGCGGTGACGGTGGGTCACGTGACCAGAGGCTTGTGGCTGCCTCTTGGCAAGGGTTGCAAGCAGAGCAAAATGTCTTATAGGACACAGCTTAAAAAAATGTGGTATATTGTGAACGTTCTTTCATGATAATAAATATTTTCTATATCACTTTAATGTAATAGTTCCCAAACAACATTTGTACATTGTACTTGGGGAACTTAAAAAAAAATCGTGGAAATTGTAATTTAATTGCTGTGGTGTGACCTGGTCTTTGGAAGGTTTTGTTTTGTTTTGTTTTGTTTTTTGAGACAGGGTCTCACTCTGTTGCACAATCTGGAGTACAGTGACATCTCCTGTGCTCTGGAGATTTTTCGACCTCAGCCTTCCGAGTAGTTGAGACTACAGGCGCTTGCCACCATGCCCAGAGAAGTTTGGTATTTTTTGTAGAGATGAGGTATTGCTATGTTGTCCAGGCTGGTCCCGAACTCCTGGATTCAAGTGATTCTCCTCCTTCGGCCATCCAAAATGCTTGGATTACAGGTTGAACCACTGCCCACCGCCCAGGTCTTTGGAATTTTATTTTTTCTTTTTGAATTGGAGTCTCACGCTGTCGCCCAGGCTGGAGTGCAGTGGCACCCTCATGACCACCCCAGCATCGACTTCCTGGGCTCAGGCGATCCTTCCGCCTCAGCCTTCCAAATAGCTGGAACTACAGGTGAGCCCTGCCCGGCTAATTGTTTTTTGATTTGTTGTAGAGATGAGGTCTCACCAAGTTGCCCAGGCTGTTTTCGAACCTGTGGGCTCAGGCAATCTTCTCACCTTGGCCTCCCAAAGTGCTGGGATTACAGACTTGAACCACTGGGCCTGGCCAGTCTTTGGAAATTTTTTTTAGTAGGTCCCCAAGTCTTTTAAATTACAGACAAATTTGGAAACAACCATTGTAATAGTAGCAGAGTATCACTGAATGGATGCAGTATACCTTATTAACTTATTTGGTGAATATTTTCTCAATGGATGTATTTTAAGGTGGTAGTTAAGTTTTCAGTATTTTAAACAATGCTACCAAAAGCATCCTTTAAGCAAAAAATTTTAGTACAGTTATGATTATTTACTTAAGGACAAATTTCTACTCCTGGAATTATTGAATAAATAAACATGAACATTTCCAATTGCCCTCAGAAAGGATACACCACTGTACACTTTTACAAATTATTCATGAATGTTTTCCTATTCCAAGTTAATACTGAGTATTTAATTATCAAATTTTTATGTTTGACAAGCAAATATTATGTTTTATTTTAATTGTATTTCTTGTGTTACTAGGTTGTTTTAATTTTACCCCCTCTTCAGTTTATTTTGCCATTTTACTTTTTCTTCTGTGGGTTATTTATACCTGTTTATTTGTTTGTTTTGGCACAGGGTTTCACTCTGTCATCCATGGTGGAATTCAGAGGCACATTGTAGCCTTGTACTGCTGGGCTCAAGTGATCCTCCTGTCTCAGCCCCCTGAATAGCTGAGAATACAGGCAGGTGCCACCCTGCCTGGCTAATTTTTTCCCTCCTTCCCTCCCTTCCTCCCCTCCCTTTCTTTCTTTTTTGGTAGAGATGGGGTCTGGCTTTGTGGCCCAGGATGGTCTTGAACTCCTGGCCTCAAGCCACACTCGCACCTTGGGCTTCCAAAGTTCTGGTATTACAGGCATGAGCCACCAAGCCTGACCCTATACCTGTTTTATTGTTCATTTTTCTCTGATGTGATCGTCTTCTGTCTGCCTTGCTTATTTCTCTTGACATACTAGTGCTGTAAGTCCTTTGTCATCTTTGTTGTATAAATATTCAAGGCTGTTGTTTGCCTTCATTGCTACCTTGCCATATTTTTGATGAAGTAAAATAATTACACTTTTTAATTGTTTCCATTTTTATGTCAGTTTGACCACTTTCAAAAAAGTTTCATGACAATTTTTATAAACCTCAAAAGATAACTTTTTTTCTTTGAGTTGGAGTCTCACTTTGTTTTCCAGGCTGGAGTGCAGTGGCACACTTACAGCCACCCCCCAGTGTCAACCTGCTAGGTTCTGGCGATTCTATCACCTCAGCCTTCCAAGTAGAGGGAACTACGGTGTGTGCTACCATGCCTGACTAATTTTTTATTTTATTGTAGAGACTAGGTCTTGCCAAGTTGCCTGGGCTGGTCTCAAACCCGTGGGTTCAGGCAATCCACTTTCCCTGGCCTCCCAAAGTGCTGGAATTACAGGCTGAACCACCGAGCCTGGCCAAAAGATAACCTTTATAAGACTAACACTGTTTGTTATTTTTAATGGGAAAAAACGATGGAAATTTGATTCCTCTGGTATGATCTTTTTTTTTATCCTACCCCCACCCTACCCTCTGGTATGATCTTTATCATAAATAGATAACACCAAAACCAAAGTAACTGGCTTGTATCATTGAACCATTAACTGCATCCAAGACTCACCAGAAGCATAAACTAATAAAAAAACACAGAAGACACACACGTTTAACTTCAAATGTTTTTCTTCTTTGCAACACCCCTGCAACTGAAACTCTGGAATTTTCCTGAGTATAACAAGAGGTATACTCATAGGGAAACAATGATGGGAAAATAAAGCCAGATACTCAACTGAAGACCTCCTTGTGCATTTTATTTCATAATCGAATCTCCAAACATAAAGTTCTAAAAAAAAAGTTGGTTTTCATAGTGGTATTTGACATCTGTGTTTGTCTGTAACGTAATCTGTAGATCAAGTTCTCAAGTCGTGTGGAAAGTTAACACTGAATTACTGGTTAATGTTACTCTGGAAGAATTGTGTTCATTACAGCATGTCTTTGAACCAACTTGAATATCCTTATAGTTGTCCTTCAGTTTATGATGCTGAACGTATGGCGCTCTCGCCCTATAAGAAAGTAGTAAAGATGAGATTGCCTTGTAGTCTCATTTAGACAGTTAATTTTATCTTTGTTTTCTTAAGTCACATTTCATTGTGTTTCTCGATGGTGCAAAACTAATTGGCTCTTATCACAGTTACATTACCTTCAAAGGCAGATAAAATTAATGCAAAGTAAAAGATCACTCCAATCAGGGATATCTGGTTAAAAGGGAGACAGGCTTGCATAAAGTAGCTGCAGAATGCACAGAAGCCTCTGGCAGAATAATAAATCATGACTTTCTCCAGGTTATCATCTTGTGCTCTAGTTCATTATTTTGTATCATTTGTTTTAACCTTGGATTGTCCCTACTGCATCTGCTCTGCTGTGATTAATTCTGCTGATGGAAAGAAACTGTGGAAGGGCAATGCTGTACTGCATGACTAATTAGCTCCCGAATTATGTCCATAAATTAACATTTTGTTTTTATTCATTTAAATAAATCAGAGTTGTCAAAACTTATTTTGCGTAGATCACTTTAATATCAATTTATATGTGTAACCTGCAACTGGGTCAGCTTACTTATTTTTTGGTCAACGAATTCTTAAGTGGTTTCTTATGTGAACTTTTCTAAAACTAGCATAGTGAGGTTATTGTCTCTGTTGTAGAGGAAGAAAGATTTTTTTAGGTTAAACTGTTCTTTCTACCAGACTCTCTGCTTAAACCTACACTTCCTCAGCTGTCCCTGTCCCCAATCCTGGACAGATAGATCCTCATCCTCTGTTTCTATTGGTTATATGGAAATAGTTACTATTCAGAAAAATGAATCCTTCTCACAAGAATTTTCTAGGGCCTCTACCAAAAGGGACTTTTTAAGATGCTGAACACAGGGACTAAGCCACTTTTTAAAAAATACCTTTGTCTAACAAAGTAGTTGAGACCCCAACAGGCTCTTAGTAAACTTTAAAAGTCCACTCATGAATGCCATACAAAAGAATATTAAAACTGAGGTATTTCAAGATCAGAAAAAAATGATGGGAAATGTTTCTATATATTCTGTAACATTGTGTTGTTTGCTTCCAAAGACTACTTGAAGAATATGACTCAGTCTTTCTGAAACATGTTTCATTGGTTTTATTTTAACAGAAGCACTTAGTCCTTTTTCAATAAGGGGTTCACTACCTGTCACTTCAAGAGACTGAATAACACAAGAGATGTTACAAATCCTCAAATTAATTTCCGAAGATTCTTCTAGCAGCTATCTCTAACTTTTATGTAGGGCCAGGGTGGAACCAGTTTCTATTGGCTCACTAGACCTAACTGTACAAAGCTCTTCCCATTTTCATACTCAGTGGACTTTTATTTTCCAGACAGTTACCAGTGCTTCCCTGTTTACATGCAAGGTAAATGATGGTAGTCATGAATCTCTTTAGTGCCTTTCTGATTTCACTTTTGACTAGTTTACGGTAGAAGAATCTTTAAATTTATGTTCTCTTCTCCCTCTCTCTCTCCCAGAGTATACTTCATCATCCCTCACCTTTTCTCAGTCCTCAGCCCTGTTTGAAATAAGCATCCTAGAAATTCATTGAGAAAAATATCCCAGAAAATCTTTCTGAGTAAAACACTCAGGAGATAGTTACTTCCAAGTCTTTTAACTCAACTGAGTCAAGTATCAGCCCAGTTATCACTCCAGACAGGTTACCACAATGATAACACCTATTACTGCTTTACAAAGGTGAAGCCACCTTAAGACTTCCTTGATATCAGTTTTGACAGAGGGAATTACCATATAATTGGACTGCTATATCATATGTAATGGAATCACTACTCAGCTTAGTGATCAGTGTTTTTTATTTTTATTTTTTTGAGTTGGAGTCTCACTCCATTGCCCAGGCTGGAGTGCAGTGGTATGCTAACGGTCACCCCAGCATCAAACTGCTGGGCTCATGTGATCCTTCTGCCTCAGCCTTTCAAGTAGCTGGAACTATAGGTGTGCACTACCATGCTTGGCTAATTTTTTGATTTATTGTAGAGATGAGGTCTTCCCAAGTTGCCCAGGCTGTTCTCCAATCTGTGGGCTCAGGCAATCCCCCCACCTCGGCCTCTCAAAGTGCTGGGATTACAGGCTTGAACCACCACACCTGGCCCAGTGTGTTTTCAATAGAAATAAAAGATTTGCCTATCCAAATGTTTTAAACCAAATGTATTTGTTTCACCTGGCTATTTCATGCCTCCTGTTACAGTCCTGAGCACTGTCAGAGATGCAAATGTAGAAAAAAATGGTCATTTCTTTCTTTTTTTTTTTTGAGTTGGAGTCTCACTCTATCGCCCATACTGGAGTGCAGTGGCTGCTCCCGGCCACCGCAGCCTCGACCTGCTGGGCTCCAGCGATCCTTCTGCCTCAGCCTTCCAAGTAGCTGGAACTACAGGCACGCGCTACCACGCCTGGCTAATTTTTTGATTTATTGTAGAGATGAGGTCTTGCCAAGTTGCCCAGGTGGGTCTTGAACCTGTGGGCTCAGGCAATCCACTCACCATTTCTTATAGAATCCTTCCAATCTTCTTATGAATGGTAGGACTAATAATACATATAAAACAATTAGGAAAAAAAATACTAAACTGTTAAAAACTGGGTCAATGTACCAAAAAGCTGGCGGGGTCAGGAAAGGCTTTATGTTGGGATTTTTTACTGGTGCTGGTCTTTGAGCAAGGACTACAATTGCAACATGCAGAGAGGAGGAAGGAGGACAGTGTATGAGAAACCAACAACATGAACAAAGGAGTTGGCCTGTGAGCAAGTCATATCTGACTTTTGGGAATTTGGGGGAAATTTGGATGGATCCTGGGAGTTTCTTAAAAGCAAAACAGAAGAATTTGTTTATTGCAATAGACAATAGTAAGCTATTATGGAACTTTTGAGCATCAGGGCAGTGAGATTAAAGGATGCCTTTGAAGATTACTCTGCTATGTAGGAGAAATTGTGTAAGTAAAGATTAGCGGCAGGGGAACAGACAGAGATAACTTAGGTAGGACTTGCTAGAAGGCACGTGGGGACCTCAGCAGGGAGCTGGTCAAGAGCAAGCTGGGTGGAGAGCTACTCACTGAGCCAGAGGTTAGGGTATGAGTGGCCCCAGTAAGGTCAGATGGAGACTCCAAAAGCAGAGTATTAAAAAGGCACAGAGCTTGGGCATGGCACTGGCAACTGCCTGCATCAGCAGAGTGGATTTGATGGGCAGACACAGTAAGAGAAAGACTAGGTAACAGTGCAAGTTGACAATTGGTGACCATGCAGTAGGTGTGAGGGAAACCATTTCAGGTTTCTCTTCAGGAAAGGCCACAGATACAGGGACTAGCAAGGGTAGGCCCCTAGTCCAAAAGGGGCTAGGACACAGGGTTGATAGAGTATGGAGAAGAGAGAGAATCAAAGGAAGACCTGGTCTCATGGCTAATATGAGAGAAGGTGTCGGGGGGGCCAACCTAGAGAATGCCCAGACCCCAGAGGCATGCCCCTCACACAGTAGAGCTTGGGCTGAGCCACATTGGTGGCAAAGGAGAAACAGAGGGCATATGGGAGCTCGACCACTGTGGGTAGTTGTGATTAACTCTAAACCTACTCCAGATTGAAGATTCAAAGCAGTTGAATCTGCTCTTATTAGGATTGACTCAGAAGTTAGCAAATCCCTCCTGGAATAGCTGAGGAAGGGGATGTGGGAGGCAGAAAATAGCAGTTGACCCTTGGAACTGATATAATAATGCAGGGAGCAACAGCCTGTCCTTTCTAACTGATATTTGAGGCTATTGATACATGTTTTGAAGAAATATATATGAAGAAATATATATACCTGAGAAGTAGAGGAAAGAGAGAAGTTGGAAAAACTTGAGAGGTATTTATATTCAATGTCAGTATATTTTTGAATAACTGTCGTGTTCAAAGATAAGATTTTCTCATTCACTTAGATTTCTGGCCATTTGAATTAGTTAGGAAAATTTTTGAAAATAAGCTCTTTTTATATTTGTTCTTCTTAGATTACTTTAACTTTCTTGCGTTTTCATTGGTAGCACAATGCCTATAACTCAATATTTCTTCCATAACTGAAGATTACGCATAATTCACAATCATTACTGCCTACTGAAGAAACAGAAAGTTGAGTTTTGGACAATACTTTATTAACTCCAAGACAAACATATTTGTAAATAAGGCTATAGTTTCAGCTTATTTCCTAATCATTTGCCATAGGAATTCAGTGCATTGTACTAACGATGTTGAGGATTCCTTTGAACTCAAAGGGACTTTGATTCTATGGTTTCCTTATAAGCCTAGGGCATATGATCACACACATATAAAAGGTTAGCTGAGGATTTTGCTTGTTTGAACATATGTTAACTATTAAACTTTGAACAAATAGCATTTTAGGGTATTTCTTAAAATTGCCATGCTGTAGCATCCAAATTCTACTACCAAATAGAGAAACACAAGAAAATGTCTTAAAAGCAAGTCTGTTGGCCAGGCTTAGTGGCTCAGCCTGTAATCCCAGCCCTTTGGGAGGCCATGGCAAGTGGATTGCCTGAGCCCATGGGTTTGAGACCAGCTTGGGCAACTTGGTGAGACCTCATCTCTACAATAAATAAATTAAAAATTAGCCAGCGTGGTAGTGCGTATCTGTAGTTCTGGCTACTTGGAAGGCTGAGGCAGAAGGATCACTGGAGTTCAGCAGGTTGACACTGGAGTGGCCGTGAGTGTGCCACTGCACTCCAGGCTGGGCGACAGAGTTGAGACTCCAACTCAAAAACAAACAAACAAACAAACAAACAAAAACAAGTCTGTTAGTGGAGGGAGAATTCTGTTTCAAGTAAAGGAAAGGAAAATTCAGACTTTATTTCATGTCCTCCATGTCCACATCATGTGACAAAACGATTTCACACATATTCATATTAAATTACAGCAATTGTGTGAGGTATTTGTCTCCATCATATAGATGAAGAATTAGAAGTTCAAAGATATTTTTTAACTGGTAAGTAGCACAGCCAGGATTAAAATTAAGGTCTAAATAATTCTAAAGCTCATATTTGTTTTCACTGCCCCTTCAGAAACATATGTGTATGCATACATTTTAATAAAAGAAATTGCCAAAATCAATTTCTTCCAGAGACTGCAGTTGTGAAGTCTACATCAAAATATATTTCTGAGTCAATAAAATAAAGTTAACTCTATAGAGTAACTAAAACACAGACACATTTTTCTTTTGAAAAGTTTTTTATTTAATAATTAAAAAAATAGAAATGAGTTCTCACTGTATTTCCAAGTCTGGTCTCAAACTCCTGGGCTCAAATGATGCTCCCACCTTGGCCTCCCAAAGTTCTGAGATTACAGGCATGAACCACAGCACTCAGCCAACACAAATATATTTTTCTATGTAATCATTTAACATTGTCCCAAATAAAATCAATGGAGAAATCCCCTGGTCTAGGGATCACCTTACAAAAGGGTTACTATTTATGTTTCATCTTCGATGCCAGGTCTTACCAGCTGATCATGGCTGCCTGGATCCCTCTGAGGCGAAAGAAGCTGAGGTCATATCTAAAGTCAGGGAGAAAGAGTCCTGGGATCCATTAGATAGGAAGGCCATGGGGCATAGGAGGGGAAAGTAACAGTTCATGTGCCATATATTGGCCAGAGCTGCCACAAGTGTTTGTTAAATTGTAAGTGATTTGGGACACTAGTGCTCAAAACTGTCTTCCACACTAAAAATTCTATCAATCTCTGTTTTGAAGCTTAGTGTTTCCTAAGCTTGCCTGATCATAAGAATCATTGAAGTTAATTGTTTAAAACTATTATTTCCAAGTCCCTCATCTGGAGATTCAGGAGGCCAAGAGTGAGAAGTCAGGGGTTTTATGATCTGGCAAGTTTGGGAATATTGCTTATGCACTCAGAAAGTCTCTGTGAAGGACAAATATAACTTATTAATCAGTAATAATTTAAGACAGAATATTTCTTGTTAGGAACTTTAACACTTGAATTAAGGGGCAAACATAAAATAAATTTTGATGGTGACTGGTGGTGAGAGAAGTTTGGAGCATGTAACTTACCGACCTCATCTGATTCTGCCCAATGTGCCGACTTAATCCCACTCTGCTTTGCCTCTTGCTCACTCTACTCCAGCCATGCTGGTAGTCTTTTCAATGCTCTAACATGTGCACGTTCCCACATTAAATTCCCTGCTCTTGCTGTTTTCCCTGCATCTTCTGCCATTCCCAGGAACCCTCACAGGAATAGCTTTCCTAATCCTTTCTCACCTGGTAAGTGGAAAAGCCAAATGGTAAACAAGAAGGAAGAAGAAAAGCACAATTTTCAGTCTGTGAAACAGACACTGCTCATTGCCTACCTGATAACCAGACTCCTTAACATTGCGAATGGGAGACTCCCTCCTACGCCCTAAGCAATGAGTTATACCAGTTATTACATAGCATTTGCAGTGAAATTCGGGTGAAAAATTAATGGTTCCTAGAAAAGAGAGAAACAGAATGATGAGTATAAAAATAGAGAAGAAGAAAGAAACTGGTTGCACAGTAATTAATCAGGATAAAATGTATTATTTTAAACCATTCAATCACTTCCTTATCTTTTCTAATTCTTGCAGGATACTCTCAAGTACTATCATTTGACTGTATCTTTGAAATAGAATTAGGATTTGGGAAGCATCTTAAACACTAGCTGAAGCCACACTGAAGAAAACATCATTAATCATGCTGTCTGATAAGAGATACTGTCAATGTTACATTGAGAAATTTAAATCTGACTAAATTCCAGTAAACAACCGTTGTGTGCATTAGGGATGAGGAAAATGAAGGCATCTTTATTTACTATAACTGTAAAAACATAGTTTAGGCCTAATTTCTCAAAACGGAACTCACTCACATACATTCGGTCTCCCAGTTATAGACTCTTCCTGCAGACAGCTCAGTTCGCACAATGCTGCTGAATTCTTCTCAGAAAGTACTGTTCATTTTCAATGCATAGGTCATCTACTGAAAAAGCTATAAGGGTTCTTCATTGCTTTTTAAAGTAAATGAAAAGTCCTTAGGTTGGTATTTAAGACACCTCTGGTTACTGCTAGATTTACCCACCATTAGATAAGGTTGATAAAAATTTTTAAAAATCAGTCAAAGCACAATCCCTATTATTCTGCTTAGTCTCTTTCTGTCTTCTGCTACGATGGTTGATTAGAAGGAGTCACCTACTCAATTTCTTCAACAGAAGGTTATCTAGCTGTTCCCTTGGACTTCTATCCTCAGCATGCTTTCCTAACAATGAATTTCCTAATTTTGGCATCCTTTTCTATCTGGATAGGCTGAGAACCTCCCAAATCATCAAGGGCCAGTTCCTTTTTAATTGACTGTTACTTGCACATTTATCGCTTTGCTCTCCAATTTTTTTTATAAAGCAGCAAGGAGGATTCATGTCTCATCTTCAACATTCAGCTTGGAAATCTCCATGACTAAATATCCAAGTTCAGCATCTACAAGTTCTACTTTCCACCTAACAGAGGAACACAACTCAGTCACTTTATAACAAGGAGAACCTTTCCTACAGATTCCAATGGCATATTTCTCATTTCCTTTGAAGATCTCATGGGCAACACATTTAATGTTCATATTTCTACCAACAATCTGCTCATGGTGACATACGTATTTTCTAAGATGACAGAAGCCTGCTTTAGCATTCTCCCTTCGGAGCCCTCACCAGAATCTCCTAACAACAATATTTCTACCAATGGTCTCTTCAGAGCAATCTAGAGTTTTTGTATCATATACCTAAACATTCTTTCAGCGTCTACCCATTACCCAACTCCAGAGCTACTTGTACATTTTTAGGTTTTTGTTACTAGAATCTGTAACCGTTTCCTAGGGGTGCAGTCACAAATTGCCACAAACTGGGTGGCTTAAAACAACAGAAATGCATTCTCTCATAGTTCTGGAGGCCAAAAGTCCAAGATCAATGTGTCATCAGCACTGGTTCCTTCTGGAGACTCTGAGGGGGAATTGGCTCCTTGTTCATTTCCTAACTTCTGGCAGCTTCTGGCAATCTTTGGCATTTTTGGCTTGTAGACTTAATCACTCCAATCTCCGCCTCCATCTTCAATCACCTTCTTCTTTGTGTCTCTGTCTCCAAATTTCCCTCTGCCTTTCACTTATAAGGGTACATGTCATTATATTTAAGGCCCACCCTAAATCCAGTATGAATTCATCTAAAAATTTGAAACGCAATTGCATCTACAAAGACCTTTTATCCAAATAAGTTCACGTTCATAGTTTCTGGTGGTTATGAGTTGGAGATATCTTTTTTGGGATCACTGTTCAACCCACTAAATTCTGCCCTTCAGCCTTCCAAAATTTATGTCTGTCTATATGCAAAACATATTCACCCCATCCTAACATTGCTGAAAGTCTCAGCTTATGACAACATCAGCTGTGAGTGCAAAATTTCATCTAAATATCATCAGTTCAACAGATCCAAATCTTATCACCTAAATCAGGTATGGGTGAGACTATGGGTATACAATTTCCTGGAGCAAAATTCCTCTTATCTAGATCATGAACATAGAAAATGAGTTGTTTACTTCCAAAATGCAATAGTGGGGCAGGCATTGCATATCTTTATACATGTATAGAATATGCAATGTATATCCTTATACATTCTCATTGAAAAAGGGAGAAATTAGAAGGAATAAAAAGGCTGTTCATCCCAACTTTGATGGGCAAATTTAATTACATTTCATGGCCTAAGCATAATTTTCTGTGGCTTGATGCTTGCTATCAACAGAATGTTTGTGTCTCCTCAACATTCAAAATGTTGAAATCCTAACCCCTAATGTGATGGTATTAGGAGATAGAGCCTTTGGTGGGTGATTAGGTTATGAGGGTGTAGCCCTCATTAATGGAATTAGTGCCCTTATAAAAGAGCTCCTTTATCTCTCTGTCCTGTGAGGACACAGGAAGATGACTGCTGTCCATGAACTAGGAAGTAGGCCCACACCAAATGCAGAATCTGCCTTGATCTTGGAATTTTCATCCTCTAGAACAGCGAGAGATAAAATTCTGTAGTTAATAAGCCACCTTGTCTATGGTAGTTTGTTGTGACAGTATGAATGGGCTAAGACAGGGAACCTCTGGGCAGCTTAGTCAGTCACTGGGTGGCCCTCAGTGGCTCCCACTGGTTTCTGCACCACTCTTGGTAAGTCTGGCCTTGGAATCATTTGTCCTTTCTCTCAAAGGGTAGCACATATTTGTAGCTCTATCAGTCTGTTTTTACCTATAGAATCCTAGAAATCATGTCTCACTTTTATTGTTTATGAGTTCTGGGTTTTATATTCTGCTCAGGAAGGCCTCCTCCACTATAAGGGTATACTTTACTCCATATTTTCTTCCAGTGTTTCATAATTTTAAAAAACTTTAATATATCAGTTTTTTGATTTAATGTCATTTTAAAAAGAGATGGGATCTTGATATGCAGCCCAGGTTGGTCTCTAATCCCTCAGCTCAGGCTATCCTCTTGCCTCAAGGGACTACAGATGCTCTTCTCTGTGCCTGGCTTAGTGCCATGTTGACAGAACTCTCTCTTTTCCCTCCCCTCCCCTCCCCTCCCTTTCCCTTCCCTTCCCTTCCCCTCCCTCTTTCTCTTACGTCTATATTTAACTATATATATATATATTTCCTTCTCCCTCCTCCAAATACTATTGTGAGCTCTCAGCCAATGGGGACTGTGTGTAGTATGACTGACTGTGTAAAATGGTTCTCAGGCAATACACATAAGTACAGTATCGCTTCAGTTAGGGAGCCCATTGCTTTAGCTACCCTAGGGGGAATATATTCTGCAATATGTATCATTTACTATGCAATGGACTCTCTTCTGTTTATTTTGTATTCTGGAGAGAACCTTCTCCCAAATGACTGATTTTGTGAAAAAAAAAGAATGTTGAATATGCTTCATATAGACAAGAAGACAGTGTTATCATGGGTGTTAGAGGCCTTTGATGAGTCTTTTGAAGAGGGACTTTCCAGGATACAATCAAGAAAGCATCAAGTGAAAGTGAAAGGCACCAAGAAGCTAGATATTGATAAGTGATAATTGACTCAAGAAGTCCATCATAAAATCACTATGACCTGCATTGATCAACAACTGTGTGAAGATAGCTAGAAAAAAAACTATGGCACGAGGCTCATGCCCACTTCAGAGAATCTGAATAGACTGCAAGAGTGGTTGCCAAGGAAGGATATCAGGAAAGTATCTCCACAGGGACTTTGTGATAGTGATTCTCTTATAGAGTTGATTCAGTTATGCACCTCTTTCCAGTAACAGAGCCACTCCATTAAATAGGTTATGTGTGTACTAAATTCCTGTAAGCTACACATGGGTCTGTTTCAGGAATCCAAAATTCTTCAATATTAATTTATGTGCCCATCCCTGCATTGATACATTTTAATTATTGTAGCTTTATAATATTTTAATATATTGCAATACAAAAAAAGATCTTGAATATTTTTGCTTATTGAGTTTCCGAGTTGAACTTTAAGAAAAGCTTCTCAAGTTCAATTTAAAAAAAAAAATCATGTTAGGATTTTGATTGGTTTTACACTGACTAGATAATTTGCAGAAACTGTCATGCTTGCAATATTGTTCTTCTTGTCCAGGTTCATAACATATTTATTTGGGTATTTTCTAGCAATTTTTTTATACAAGTGCCAAGTCTTGGAGTTCATTACTGGTCATTTTGTAGATGTTATTGCTTTAGGTTGTGGAAACATTTTTCAATTATATTTTAAAATTATATTTTATTGGTATTTAGGAAAGACAGTGATTTTTATCTCACACAGTCACTTCACTGATCTCTCTTATTCTGATAGTTTTTCTTTTGATTCTTTTTGTTGTTGTTGACAAGCATGACATCTGCAAAAAATGAGTTTTGCCTCTTTCTGGTTTTGATGACACCTTCATTTTTTTTTTTTTTTTTTTTGCCTTATTTCCATTGACTTTGAAATTTGATTTTAATGGGAATGTTTTCGGTGTTCCATCATGAAGTATGCCCTTAAGTAGGTCTCTAGTAGATTTTATCAGGTCAAGTCAGCTTTGTTTTATTTTACTGATAGTTTGTTCACAATATTGTCCAGATGATGTCATAAAGCCACTATACTATGTATGTTATATATAAATTCCTTTAAAAAATGTATCCAAACTTTTGTAACCTATCATACTATTAACTTATATTTGCTTTGGGCATGCTTGAAACTTAATTTTTGTATTAAATTGTGACAATGGAGTCATTTAAATTCCACTATATCTTTTTTTGATGATTTGAGTTTTGCCAAAATTTCCCTTTATGACTATAATTGTAGATTATCAATTTCTCCTTAAATTCTGTTTTGTAGCCGGGCTCGGTGGCTCAGCCTGTAATCCCGTGCCTTTGGGAGGCTGAGGTGAGTGGATTGCCTGAGCCCGCGGGTTCGAGACCCGCCTGGGCAGCGAGACCTCATCTCTACAACAAATCAAAAAAAATCAGCCGGGCGTGGTAGCGCATGCCTGTAATTCCGGCTACTCAGAAGGCTGAGGCGGAAGGATCACCGGAGCCCAGCAGGCGAGGCTGCGGTGGCCGGGAGCGGCCACTGCACTCCAGTCTGAGCGACAGAGTGAGACTCCACCTCAAAAAAAAAAAAAAATTCTGTTTTGTTTTTCTTTTTTATATTTCAGTGTTGAGTTGTTGGGTGCATAGATATTCATAATAGTTGTAACTTACTGGTGAGTTTAATCAGTAGAGTACATTCCATTTTTTGTTTTGACTACAAGTATCATAGCTAATTTCTCTATTACCATTTACTTGGTATATTTTGCCCATACTTTTATATCCAAATTTTTGTTTTAGATGATGTGTTTTTTTTTATAAATAGCATATTGTTATTTTAGCTACCTAATCTAATAATTATTTTTATAAAATTAACCCACTGACTTTAGTTGAAATATTATATATATGTGCTGTGTTTCTTTTCCATTTCCTGTTTTCAGCAGTATTTTAGTTTTCCTTACACCTTTTTTGTCTAGAAGTTTGAAAGTTATTTATCTCATTCTTTTCTTCTTTTGCTTGTGCCTGAATTTTAGAAAATATATTTAAACACAGGTTTTTCTACCATGTTAATAATTGTTGATAACATCCATCCCAAACTAGATAAGATCCTTAGTATATTTACCCTAACCTTAACTCTTTTCAGCCTCTCATGTGTTGTGGATTTCATCTGGAACTTTACTTACAGATTTTTAAAAATTGTGTTATATTGTGGCCCATTTTTATGTGAATTTTATCCTAGTAACTGCCATAATCTTCACAATAACTATAAAAATTTGGTTTTTTTATCAGTTTAATTTCTTTCTTTGTTTACCATCATCTCTTTTATTACATGGTTTCTTCTTGGTTGTATACATTTTTATTTTCAGTATCTTTGAGAAATACTTTCAGAAAGCATTAATGTAGTATGGTTTCTGAGTCCTTTAATATTAAAAAAAATGCCCTAATAGTGCCTTCAAATTTCACTTATGGTTTGCCTGGGCACATACATTTAGGTTAAAAATAATATTCTTTAAAACCACAGAAAAATTACTCCATTTTTCTTATTGCCCAAAAGTTCAAATGAGAAGTTTGGAGTAATTTGAATATTGTTTCTTTCAAGCTATCTTGTTTTCGTTTTACCCTTTAGAAACTTTTAGGGGTTTTCTCTATTTTACTGGAGATCAGACATTTCCCATGATAAGTCTAGGTATGGGCCTTTTCTTCCCCCTGCACACATATGCCCACGTTTTATTGGTTTCCCCTGCAAAGGACAATAGAATCATCTTAAACACATAAATCTAAGGTAATTTGAGAAGCCAATCAAAGACAAGGAAGGAAGATAAAAAATTCAATGCTCACATTATTTAAAAGGCACTACAGTGTCACTTAACATCTACTACTATGGTGGCAGTAGGCTGAGAAAGATTATGTTACAGCAAAAAACAACTAAATATTGGAGATTACACAGCAGAAAGTGAGTTTGCTTTCCAGAAGACTATGGCACACTAACCATTTGGGCCCAATAGAATATTTGGCAGGGAAGAGGTCCAGTGGGTGGAATTAAAGCAAAATTGAAGGAACAGATATAACAAAGAATCCAAGACACATAGTCTCCAAATAGATGACAATAGATTAGTCTCCCTCTCACAAGGATTTGTTGCACTTTGTTGCCTCCTATCATGATCCCGATGATTACTCCAGCTGAAAGCTGTCTACTCCTGCCCTTCAGAGGAATCAACCAGCAGATTCTGCAATTAAGCATAGAACTTGGAGAACTTGTGACACAGGGTAGGGGATGGAGGGTAGACTGGGTGGCTTTGCTGCTAGTTGTTCTGAAAAAGGAAAACTCTGAGGCATTCACAAGTAAGCCAATCACTTTCAAACACCTCTACAAACCACCCTTAAAATTCTGAAATCTTGCAGCAGGAGGGTTATGCTGGGCTCACAAAATCATCAAATAAGTCAAATGAAACAACCCAGGCAGGAGATCCTAGCAATTATTCTTCACCTGTCTTTCCCTACTTCAAGGTAAATGTTAATTTACCTGATGTGGGTTGTAGAAAGCTGTACTGGAGCAAGCTGCATCTTCTGCTGAACTTTTCATCAAATACCAAGGAAAAATAAAAGCAGAGTTTATTTTTATCTTATCTACTTTTATTTTTAAAATAGAATAACCTAGAAGTCATTCTGTCATAAAGGAACATGGCTGAACAGGTAAGAAACAGATTCCCCATTGTGAGTTCTCCTTATGGCTTCTGCGAGGATCATGGAGATGTCGATTACCCGAATTTTGGAGCAATGCTTCATCTTATCCTCTTGAGGTATGGTATTGGTGACTACTACCGCTTCAAAGCAAGCACTGTTGATGCGAGAAATGGCTGGGCCAGAGAAGATCCCATGAGTCAAGAATGCATACACTCTCGTGGCTCCGGCTGAGAGAAGTTTGTCAGCTGCGAGGCAGATTGTACCACAAGTGTCTGCCATGTCATCTACAAGGATAGCCACGCGATCCTTCACATCTCCTACCAGCACCATGCGGTCCACTTCGTTGGCCTTCTTCCGTTCTTTGTGAATCAAGGCAAAGTCCACATTCAACTGGTCTGCAATGGAGGTCACTCTCTTAGCTCCACCAGCGTCGGGAGAGACAATAGTGCAGTTCCTCCACTCAGAGATATTCTCCCTTATCCATTTCAGGACAGCTGGCTCTGCATACAAATTGTCTACGGGGATGTCAAAAAAGCCCTGAATTTGAGATGCATGCAGGTCCATGGTCATGATATGATCTGCGCCTGCTATCGACAGCATATTGGCAACGAGCTTGGCGGAGATCGGGGCCCGGCTTTTGTCCTTCTTATCCTGTCGGGCGTATGGAAAGCACGGGATGACTGCAGTCACCCGGCTGGCTGAAGCAATCTTGCAGGCATTAATCATGATCAAAAGCTCCATCAGACTGTCGTTGATTTCACCACAACCGCTCTGAACAATGTAGACATCCTCCCCACGCACACTCTCGCCAATTTCCACGCAGGTCTCCTGGTTGCTGAATTTCTTAGTCACCACCTTGCCCACCTCCAGGCCCAGGCGGTCGGCAATTTTCTGGGATAAGTCCTGGTGCGAGCTGCCGCTGAAGATTTTGATATTCGGCATCTTGGCCAACTACTCCCGAGGCACTCCTCGTCCGGCGACCGTTGCTACAGCTGAGATCGGAATGGAGGTGGAGCCGCAGACTCCAACGACTTCCGGTTGTTCTTCAGCCGTTGGGGTCCCTTCTGGCTTCCGGTTGTTCTTCAGCCGTTAGGATCCCTTCTGGCTTCCGGTTGTTCCTCAGCCTTTAGGGTTCCTTCAGGCGCGTGGTCCTACATTGATCCTGGGTCTTTTGAAAACGCTCCTGCTTGGCACTTCTCCCTTGAAAATCAAAGCTGGAATGGATAAAATAAATGTGGTATGCACACTGTGAAATATTATGCAGCCATGCAAAAGGACAGACAGAAGGATTTTTCAGAACGTTTGATGGTTATGTGTTAGGTCATTTTCAGTGATTTATCACAGAAACACAGAACAGAGTTCCATACATTCTCAGTCATGAGCTGAACCTGATCACTTATAGTGCTATAAGAAAGTGATTGGCCATAGTGGAAAACTGTTTAGGGGTAGGGGTGAGATTGGTAATGGATGGATACTGCTAAGGAAGGGAGGGGCATACCTCATCAAGCAGGGACACTGCATAATCAATGTTTGTAAATCTAACTCTCAATTGTACCCCACATTTTAAAAAAAATTAAAATACATAGTTAAGTAAATAAAAGACAAAAAAATAATTAAAAAAACCTAAACAAGCCGGTCTTTCCATTTCGTGAACTCCCCCCCCCCCCTTTAGTGCCTGTATTTGTTTCCTAGGGCTTCTTAAACAAATTTGAATGCATGAAAATATAAACAGGCAAAAACACATGTTTAAAAGAAAAATTACCAAATGGAGAAAGTACGTGCAAAGTATTATTTTAGATGGAATTCCTCCAATAATGTAATAAAAAGAATTAAAAAGTTGGAAAATGGTATACATAGGCAATTCAAGCAAAAAAAAAAAAACAATAAGTGGCTAAGAAACGTGGAAAATATTAATAATCAATAAAATACTAATTTTATTGTCACATATCATGTAGACCAAAAATTTAAGATAATATCATCTATTCTGATAGAATGTAAATATGTAGGTTTTGCACGGGTTATTTTTCATGTAAACTTGGACTCATCATGTATACTTCTATTAATCTATTGAAATTTTCACAAACGCTCCCAAAATATGTTGATACATAATAGTGTCTGTTGCTGTATTAACTAATGTAATACATATTTTATGAACACTTCTTGTATGTCGGATATTGTGCTACTTATAGGATATAAGATGGTGAATGACAGATGGTAACTTTCCTAGAAGTGTTTATAACAGCAAAATCTGGAAACCAACAAGTGTTCATCAATAGGTAAATTATCAAATAATGCAGCCATTAAAGAGATTGACTTAAGTGTCATCATATGGAGATGTCTCCAAGGTATTTTTTTTTTTGAGTTGGAGTCTCACTCGGTCGCCCAGACTGGAGTGCAGTGGCCGCTCCCGGCCACCACATACTTGACCTGCTGGGCTCCGCGATCCTTCCGCCTCAGCCTTCGGAGTAGCCAGAATTACAGGTGTGTGCTACCACGCCCAGCTGATTTTTTGATTTATTGTAGAGATGAGGTCTCGCTGCCCAGGCGGGTCTCGAACCCGAGGGCTCAGGCAATCCACTCACCTTAGCCTCCCAAAGGCGCGGGATTACAGGCTGAGCCACCGATCCCGGCTCCAAGGTATTTTTTAAAGGTAAAAATCTGGCACAAAAAATATGGATAATATTTATTTACAATTATATGATAATTGAAAATATCAAATCAGCATGGGACTCTTTTTTTAATGAATAGCTTTGGAGAGGGGACTAGGTTGTTGAGAGGTGAGGATGAAGGAAGACTTACATTTTACTGCCATCTATTAATGTGGTATTTGAACTTTCATTACTTTCCCAATTAAAAAAATGAACAAAATATAGTTGGTAGTTAAGTGTTTGTAAAGTTTCCACAATCAATTGAGGATTAAAGTAGTGAGGCAGGAAGTAGAGAGGACCATAGATAAGAAGAATTTCAACAATGAACTGTTTTATAAAAAATAATAGAGGCATCAGATTCAAATCATACAAATCCTGCTAATTGTGTGCCTGACATTTGTATACTGGGATATTTTCATTTAGCATAAAACTAGACATTATTGTTTTTCATATTTTAAAATAGCCAAATAATGATTTAATATATTTTCTTACCCAATTTCTGAGCTTCCCCAGTATGTTGGGTAAATAGGAGGAAGATCAGATTTGGGATAAGGAAAGGGGTAGGCAACAAATATGTTTGTGAAACATATTACTTGGCTAATAAAAAAGTGCTTTTATTCATTGAATGAGCTATTATTATAAACCACATAAATAGCTATTTAAAAAAATATTTCCTTAAAATGACTTGCTGATCCAATAATCTCTCACCTGACATCAACTTGTTTTTATTCTTAAATCTGACTCTTCATGGTTGGCAGTGCATGCCAGCTCATTTCTGTCCACAACCCATCATTCATGTTCTTTTTAATCAAAACAATCAACAGACCAACCCTATATCATATACTTCTCATCCTTAGCCAGACCACATATAGTGATTTCTAAAGAAAATCCTGTGACTTAATTTGGAATCACTAAAAAATACTGGTAATTTCAATTCAATGAATTTTTCTCTGTGTTCATAGTGTGTCACACATTTTTTAGTTTTAAAAACAAAACCGATTTTTAAATACACTTAATATTATCTAAATAGGACTGAATGCTACTATAAATATCTAAAACCCATAGTTGGATGCATTTTTCTTTAGGTGATAAGTAGGAGAAATTTTTGTCTTGCTGCTATCTTTCTTTCAAGTTCTAACTGTTGCTTTACCTCATAGTTCCAGGGATTTGTCTAGAATCATACAATTTTAAAAATGGAAATGACCTTAGAGACCACCCGGTCTAATATCACAGTTCACAGACACAGAATTATAAGGTCCAGAGAAATGAAGCAAACTGCCTAGGGTCTATCACCTAATTAGAGGCAGAGTGTGGATTAAAATGTAGGGTTCTGAATTTCCAACTGAGGCTTTATTTACTATATCACTTTTCAGCTTTTTCTTTGAAGTTTATCAGAATGAAGGAAAAAAAAGTACTGCAGAAATATTTGCATAGATTTTTTTCTCTTTTACCAAGCAACTACAATAAGAAACAAAATTCAAAGCTGAGACTGGAAAATTCTTTTACTTAAAAAAAAAATTCCAGAAAGAGATGAACCATTGGTAATGTCATGGAAAAAAGGTCTTTGTTATTCTGACATTTGTTACCTACCTGGATCAACTGTAAGAGGATTTAGTTTCTGTTTTCTTTGGTCTCTGTATGTTGAGAGGGACATCTGTTTTATTATTGACTGCTTCTGAAAAAGTTACAGGTGGAAATGATGTCTACTGAACAACACTTTCTCTCTATCAAGGATATTGTTTCTTTTTTTTTTTTTGGAGTCGGAATCTCACTCTGTCGCCCAGGCTGGAGTGCAGTGGTATACTCACGGCCACCACATCCTCGACATGCTGGACTCCTGCGATCTTTCCGCCTCAGCCTTCCAAGTAGCTGAAACTATAGGCATGCACCACCATGCCCAGCTAATTTTTTGATATATCAGAAAGACAAGGTCTCACCAAGTTACCCAGGCTAGTCTCAAAGCCCTGGGCTCAGGATATCCTTGCCTGGGCCTCCAAAAGTGCTGGGATTATAGGCGTGAGCCACTCTGCCCATCAGGATATTGTTTTTTTAATAAATTACTCTAGAAACAAAAATTGTGATTTAGAGAAAATGCCTTATCTTTCTCCTTCCCAAGACAAGAATATTTAAATGTCATCTCTACAGATCTGTGAGAATTGTTGCATTTTGAAGGTCTTTTGAGCCAATGCTCAGAATATATATATTGCCTTGGTAATAGTTTTTTGCTTTACTGATTATTCTTTTACCCTTCACAATTCCATTATAAATAATTCAAAGACAGCTCTGATGCAGCTTAATCGGCTAAGGAAAAAAGAAAGTCAGTTCTCTCAGAAAGTGAAGAAAAATGGTTGTTGTATTTTAAATGAAATAAATACTTTCACTAAACATACTCGCAGTTGACAAAATGCTAGATGTTTAGGTGGCAATTATAGTTTTTTGATAAACTGTCAAATCTTGTCACAACACATGTTACAAACAAGGACAGATTTGGATGTCCTTTATGACAGCTTTGTGTAGGTTGAGAATGTTTGGCAGTTAATTTCAAACGAGGAACATATTTTTCTTTCCAGCAGTTATCTGCTTGTTTATTAGAAAATTTCTTTGTGCCTTTAATCTTAACTCATTTGATTCACAGTTCCAGATCATTATTGGAACATTACCTTACCTCATTTATTTTGTTCATAATAATCATCCACAGTACTTTGAGAAAACAATTTCCCACAGAGCTTCACATTGCATGCAGGCTTTAAAGTTTGTTTTGTGATTGTTTACAATTAAAGTTGACTACTGTGTGTGTTTACTGAGTTTTTAGTAGGAAATCTGTCATTTTATACAATATATGTGTAGATAGCAATTAGGTAAATAAGGCTGAGTGCAGCAAATGAAATAGGAGAAATTTTTGTGATTTAGAAATGTGACCAATTCTGAGTGCTATGTTGGAGTCATGAGAGTATTTTTCAAATACATGTTGGAATTAAAACAAAACTTCCTGGTGAACTTAAAAAAATCTTAGTATAAAATAATAACCTTGGAATAACAATGAGGTTACATGAGCTGAACGGCATATCATTGTAATGACAGACAAAGCAATATATAGAGTTTCCATAACTTGTAAATTGCAAATAAGAAAATATCTTTTAATATTCATGTGAAATATTTTAAAGCACTTCAAAGCAATTTTTGATAATGACTCTTTCCTTTCTCATGTAGACTGTCGGTTTTATGAAATTAATTAAAATATGTTAATTATATTTTGACAAAATGCAAGCTCCATTTATGCTATTCAAATCTCTTTTAGAGATATTTTTTTCCTCTTCTAAAGTAACCATTTATCCAATTCCGATAGTAAACATTGAAACCAGTTATACATTTACCTAAGTGAAAATTGAGTGCAATGTGTTTTGGAATGGTTCTACAATTCTCAAACTCCAGGGCTCCAGCATCACTGGGAAGATTTGCTAGAACACAGATTTCCAAGCTCATCTCCCTACCAAATTTCTCATCAGTAAGCCTGGGGTAGAAGTCCTAGGCTTTGCGTTCCAACAAGACACTAGGTGATACTGATGCTGCTGTTTTGATGATCACACTTTTGAAAACCTATTTCATCAGAATTTTCAAATTTAGGGACTATATACTTTCCACAATATCCTCTTATTATACTTCTAGTATCAGCAGCATCTAGTACAATTCTCTTTGTCATTTCTGGTATTAAATATTTTGTAATTGTTCTCTTTCTTTTTGTTCAATTTCACCAGAAGTCCATAATTTTATCAATCTTTTCCAAAAAAACTGACATTTGAAATTATTGATGTCCCCGTTGGCTGCTTATTTTTAACTTTGTTGATTTCAAGATTATTATTATTATTATTTTGGAAAAGATCTTGCGCTGTTGTCCAGGTTGGAGTGCTGTGGTGTGATCATAATTCACTGCCGCCTCTATGTACTGGGTTCAAGTGGCACTTTGCCTCAGCCTCCACAGTAACTAGGACTACGGGCACACAGCACCATGCTCAACTAATTGTAGAGACCGGGTCTTTCTATGTTGCCCAGGGAGGTCTTGAACTCCTGGCCTCAAGAGATCCTCCCACCTCAGCCTCCCAATGTCCTGGGATTGCAGGCATGAGCCACTAAGCCTGGTTTGAAGATTATTTCTATCATTCAATTTCTGCTTTCTTTGAGTTTATTTTGCGATTCCTTTTCTAACTTGAGATGTATACTTAGCTTATTCTTTATTAACAGTAAAGCTATACATTTTCCCCCAAGTACTGTTTTAACTGAGGGTTTATGTTTACTGATGTTTTTGTCTATTTTATCAAATTCTAAGAGAAATATGTTAAAATGTCCACCATGATTGTTGATATATATTTCTCCTTATATAGATCTCTTTTTAAACATGACTATATTTTGAGGCTTAATGATTACCTAAAAATTTAGATTGCTATAACTTTTTGATAAACTGAGATGTCATCATTTTAAAGTAATACTATTTTGGTTTTTTTCTTCTTCTAACAATGCCTTTAGCTGTAACTAACTTCTATTTTATCTGGCAAATTAGCTCTCTTTTTAGATAGCATTTTGTTTATTTTCCCATCTTTTAGTTTAAAGATTACTGTATATTTATGTATTAGATGTGTTGCTTATAAATAGGCTGTAAAGTTTATTCAGTCTGACCTAATCAAAGTTATATGTTAATGAATGAATGAATACGTTTACCTTCCTTTCAGAAAATGCAAAGATTTTCATGTCATTTAACTTCATTTATTCCCTACTGACATAAATGGCGGCAGCAAGCTGGATATTATTATTTTGTTTCCTCTCTTTCTTCCCTTCTTTGTTTCTTTTTTTTTTCACTTCCACATTATTATTATGTTTTATATAATCAATGTCCGTTTAGATATATCTATCTATGGAGTACTCTTTGCTCCTCTTTTATTCTTACATCTTAAGCCTTCCATTTGGGATTACTTTCCCTTTACTTGAAGTATATCCTTATATATTTTTTAGGTACTCCTGGTGGAAAAACACTGTCTTTATTCTTTTGTTCTGACAATATCTTCATTTCACCCTCATTCTTGAAGGCTATTTTTGCTAAGTATACAATTCTAGGTTGTCAGTTATTTTCTTTCAGTTCCTTGAAGTCACAGTTCCGTCCCTTTCTGGATTTCCTTGTTGCTGTTGGGAGCTCAGCCTCTTTTGTACTGCTTCTTTGAAGGTAACACACTTTTTTCCCCTGGCTGCTTTTTAAGATTTTTTTTCTTTTCTTTTTTTGGTGCAGATTCACTGTTATAAGTCTAGGTGTGGAATTTTTAAAAAGTAATTACATGCTTGAGTTTATTTGGTTTCTTGAGTCTGTGGACTGTTGTTTTTAATCAGTTATGGAAAAATGCTCATTAATTATCTCTTCAAATATTGCCTCTGTCCAATTGTTAATCCTTCTACAGAAATTCTGATGAAACTTACAATATACCTCTCATTCTATTTTCCACGAACCTCTCCTTCATAGTTTCCTTTTTCATTAAAAAAAAGTCTTTCTAAAAAAGAAAAGTCTTTCTAGGCTACATTCTGTATCCTTTCTTTTGATTTATCTTCCAGCTTTTTAACTCTTACTTCACTTGCGTTTATTATGCTATCAATCGAGCTGGTAAGGTTTTAAATTTTAGTTGCTACAGTTTTTATTTGACGACATATTGTTTAGTCTTTTTTCAGTTCTGCTGGGGGTACATTTTAGAGTTCATTGTTCTCTGCAAATATCATTAAACTTGCTCTTGTTTGAAACTATTGTTTTAATAGCTCAGAGAAATACATTTTTATTGGTGCAATTCTGACTCTATTTTCAAGTTATACATATCCTCATTTCTCATTTTGCTCAAAAGAATAAATCCATAGTAAAATAAACTAAAAGTTTTAAATTCTGGTATTTTTATTACTTTGTAATGGTTTTAAAAGAGTAGGCAGGATACAAATCTTAAAAGTGTAAGATATTAAATAAATAAAATATGAAATCTTTTTAAAAAGTACACGGTACAATGGCTGTTTTATAAGATATATCTGGTCCAATATCTGGAATTTTCAGAGTCTGAATATGTTGTTTTTTTTTTTTTTTTTTTACTCATGTTTTTTTTTCCTTTTGTGCTTGTTTAAGCTTAACTATGAAATCTCATGGTAACAAAATTTATTGAGGAAATTCATTGAAGTCTAAAGTGAAAGTTTCCTCTTTCAGAGACAATTTGCTTTTGACTCCTGCCTGGAGTTGCTACTAGTCTGGAGCTACCTTAAACCAAGTACAGTGCTTTTGTTTCCCCAGATTATCCAGATGATATAATCCCAGAGGGAAAAAGTAGGCAAAGGTTCAAAGTTACAGTTTCTTCAGGGTCTCCTCTCTTCTGCCCACCTCAAATCATTTTCATCTGCTGACTGCTATGCCCACTAGCAAGTCATCCCTCCCTGCCCTGGACTGTGGCAGCAGGTTTGCTTCTGGTTCATCATTACTCTGAAGATAGAGAGCACTCAGGTCCCTGTTTAATGAGCAGAAGGTCTCCTATTAGATTGCTCACCTTGGGCAGGCCCTGGGCCTTTAAATTCTATCTCACTTGGTCACTGAAGCCTTTAAAAATTAAGCCTGAGATGATTATAGCGCGTCTTGGCTCTTCTATCAATAATTTAGGATGAGTGTGGGCTCATATCCTCTCCCTGGGGGTGGAAAGTTGGGAACAGCAAGCAGCAACGGCCAGAGAACACCTGTGCCCTGAGGAGAAGCCATTTCAGGGAGATCAGTGGTAGTGGATGCGGTGCTATGGTGATTAATGAAGCAGTTGGAGTGGACAAATATGTGGCATCTTGTATTAAGTAAAAGCAACTAGTAGTCTGAGAAACTGCCAGAAATAACTTGTGTTAGGACACTTTGAGCTAGGGCTAATATTTGGAATTAGCCAGTGTAAGCTTGTGCCATTGTAATTCCATGTACAGTTCCAACTTGTTTATCCCAAGTCTGATAGGATGTTGGAAATTAGGATTCACTTGCATTTATAATATACTCCAGGTCAGTGATAACAGACCCCACTTGTATATAATGAATATGTCTTCTGTATACTACCTTCTAGTAATTCATCTCTAAAAATGTTACTTGTGATTGTTGTTGACTTTAGCAGATTACTTCACCGACAGTCACTTTTTGTGTAAATACATTCTGCTTCATATCCTTTCATGTTAATTTACTTCTTATCAATTCAATTCATGAGCTCTCGTTTTAAACAAAGTACAATGAAAAACAAGAAACAGCTTATTAGTGTCAATCTATTTTATTGCTATTGCAGACATAAGAAAAATAAGTTTTGCCAGTGCTTAAGCTAATATATTATCTCTTGAAGATTACTTATTTTTAAAGCACTATTTCATTTTTACTAACTTTAGTTCTTTTGTCTGTTAGAAAAATGGTGATTGGTGGTCTTTCCAAGTATGAATAGAGCAGAAATCATTTATTTCTTATCCCCTTTGAGTTTAATCTACCCGCAAAGGTGCAGTTTGGTATTATGGATATACACACAGACTCAGGTTCCAGACTACCTGGGCTTGAATCCTGGCTCAGTAGCTAAAGATCTGGGAGACGCTGGGCAAATTACTTAACACATCTTTGCCAGAATTTGCTTATTTATGAGATGGATAGCAATAATAGTACCAACCTGTTAGGGTTGCAAGGATGAAATGCCTAAAACAAATGCAAACCCTTAGGAACCTCATATATTATATGAATATCACATGTACTTTATAAGCGTAAGCTAATTTGGTATACAGGATACAGACGGGTGTTGAAAAGTTTGAAAAGTGGTAGTGGAGTCCTGGTCTACATGGGCACCTGTTCAAGATTCTTCTTAGTTTGCCATTTATCTTCCTCCTGAAGGGGTAATAACAGCGTGGTAGAACAAATGATCACTGTGTCCATTTCTCTCCAGGGAATTCGAGTGTGCTATGGGGGGGGGGACATGCTGAAGGTAGGCCTGTTCCAAAGAGTGTTGGTCCCATCTGTTTCTTGGAATCAGCGAGTCTGTGCCCAAAAACTCCTAAGTCAGATGAAAGTTGGAAAGGCACTGCTCAATCACAGTCAAGGTGAGGCTAAAAATGTGGACCAAAGAAGGGTAGGTGCTCTGTAAAATGGAAAGCAGAACAATGTGGCCTAAAGGATGACAACAAAATGACCATGAATGGTGTGGCATGAGACTGAGAGGGACCCCTTTACATGGTGCCTGGGGAGGGTTTCCAGGTGAGTGTGGAGCCTGGGTCTACGAGTGGAACAAGATTTTCCTTCTTCCATGAACTGAGGTGTGTTCATCTTTACTTTGCCACCTTAATGCATCCTTGTGATAGCAGGCTCTCTCCCCATGGAGAGATAGAGAAAGGTCCCTTACAAAAAAATTTAGTCGTAGGCTAGGTGTGGTGGTTCACATCTATAATTTCTGTACTTTGGGAAGCTGAAGTGGGAGGATTACTTGAGCCCAGGAGTTCCAGATCAGCCTTGGCAACATAGTGAGACCTCATCTTTACAAAAAACAAAAAATTAGCTGGGCCTGGTGGCACACACCTGTGATCCCAGCTACTCAACTACTCTTGTAGTTGAGGCTGAGGTGGAAGGATTGCCCGAGCCCATGAGGCTGTGGTGAGCTAAGATCATGCCACTACACTCCAGCCCATGTGACAGAGTGAGATCCCAACTCAAAAAAAAAAAAGGATAATAATAATAATAATAATAAAGGCATAAAGTCATGTGCAAAATCATTGTTTGACCAAAAAAGGATGGTTTCTTGCTTTTCTCAGTTTATCTTACAAAAATTAAGTACATTTTAAACTGTAGATCATAAAATCCTTTGAGTATTTTAATGTTTAATTCTTGTAACTTGTAACTATGTATTAACTCTCCATTTTAGTATATTTTATAGCAATAAATGGTGATTCCTAGGCTGAGATTCCTGATAGTAGACTATTCCTCACAGCAAAAATCACTGAAGCACTTGGAACAATAAAACATATGCCCTATTTATAAATCTCTCTAGTGAAGAAAATCCCATAGATCCTTTTGATGATTTTCTCTGTGTAAAAATAAAACTCATTTGGGAAATTCTCTCATATTTCACTTAAGTCTCTCTGCTGAAGTTTAATCTTATTCCTGCTCATTCACTTCTCTGTAAAGATGGAGAGCTGCTTAGATCACCCTCTTTGTGTACTGAAAAACCGTTATTCAAAAACCCCTTTGCTGAATAATCTCATTTTGTCAAGGCCTTCATTATTGGTCCTATCTTTAAGTCCTTTGATCATTCTTCCTGGTCTCTACATCTCTCTTAAATATCCTAATCTAAACAATTGTGCTTTTGTGGGTCTGACCAGTCTAGTATTATAGTGAATGTGTCACCTCTCATTCCTAATGCTCAACTACTATTTATACATACCAGTATTACACGTGCTTTTTTATAGAACAGTAAAAATATTTCAAAAGAGGAGATATATTATGCCTGGCATTGATTTATTTGTGTCACAGGCAAACTAATGTCTTTTGAAAACAAGCACTGTTCCTCATACACACACACACACACACACACACACACACACACACACACACACCTGCACAAGAGTGTATCTTATTGTAAATTGTTTCTAATTAAATAAGTTTTTAACAATTGTTAAAGAACAGCACTATGTTCCAGAACTATTTTGAGGTTAATTACTGCTTATTACACATCAAAAGAGAAGAAAACACAGGGTGCAAAAAGGATGAAAAGAATGGATTTTTAGCAATTAATTGAATATTTCTTTTTAAAAGTGTCTGAAATACATAAACAGGCTCTTGAGTTGAATTGTTAGATTTCATCAATGATATGCTTTTAATCTTTTTACTTGAAGAGTGGATTGTATGCATAATGTTTGTATTTGAAGTCTGCATCTGTCATTAGTATAGTTAAATTAAATTTGGATAATTGTGTTATGAAACTGGAATCAAAATTGGTAACATAATTCAATGAAATATGAGTCCCTTTATTATTGTATTAGCCTATTAGATAATTTCTTAAATTTATGATTCAATCCAAAGAGTGCATGGCACAGATTTTCTTACTTTAACTCAGCATTTTCATGATAGGTTGATGATATTGCTTCGTTGAATTACTTGCTGCTTTCACTTGTGGCTTTGTGTCTTTGAAGAGCTTCTACCACTTTTCGAAACACATTGCAGTCAGAGAAGATTGGCATTAAGCCCTTCTTTCCATCTTTACTCTCTTGTTTTGCTGATGAAACCTTTGCTTACTTTTCTTTGGGAAGTTTAGATTATGGCCACCATTTACAGCATATTCGTAATTTATGATTCAAAACAAAATAAGGCCCAAACTTACTGAAACCTAACACTTGAGAGGTTCCATATGCTTGGATATGTTCAGATTATTATTTTTTCCTATAATTTAGTTACAAATCACTGAGATGTAACTTATGTGCAAGTATGGGATTTCATGAATATTTAGTGCTTTGTTTCTATTTCTAAGTCTGTGAAGTTTCATAAATCAGCACTGTTTTTGCTTGGTTGCTACGTAGCTGTGATTTTTGTGCTGTCTCTCTGTACTATAGGAACTGAGTTTCACCCAATTTTCATAGGAAATTAATTGCTGGTAGGTAATTAATATATTGGTTCCATGTTAAGGGCTATGATTTTGATCTAAGGAAAACAGAAGGGGAAATACAAATCTAAAGTTCTCCTTTAACCTCAATTCCTACGTGTTTTTTATAGGTTGGTAAATGGGAGGATCTTAAAAAACTATTTCTAGTTTTATGATCTGTATTCCAAAATATTACTATGTATTTCCTGTCTGAAAGCTCCACTGACAATATTTTCTCACCCTTTGTAACTGTAAACATGGGTCCTCAGCTATGTTACTAATCGTGATCTGTTCTAAGTCAGAGATTCCCTGTGTGGCCAGTTCTCAATGTATTTGAAAATTAGTATTTCCAGTCAAAACCCTGGATTTTAAAAAAAAAACTCACTAGCACCAGAATAGTGATCCTCAACCTAGGCTACACATTATAATCACCTGGGGAACTTAAAAAAAAAAAACACTTGATAATCTCAGCTCCCACTTGAAAGAGTCTGATATATGTGGTTGTGGGTCACCATAACTCTAAGAACTTTCTAGGCTAATGTTCAGCAATGTTTGAAAACTATTGCTCTATTTGTTTTTGAATTGGAGTCTTACTCTGTCACCCAGGCTGGAGTGCAGTGGCACGCTCATGGCCACCACAGCCTAGACCTGCTGGGCTCAGGCAATCCTTCTGCCTCAACCTTCTAAGTAGTTGGAACTACAGTAGGTGCATGCCACCATGTCCGGCTATTACTTTTTTGTATTTATTGTAGAGACAAGAGTCTTGCCAAGTTGGTCTCAAACCCCTGGGTGAAGGCAATTCTCTTGCCTCTGCCTCCCAAATTTGCTGGCATTACAGGTGTGAGCCACCATACCCACGTGAGAACTATTGCTCTAAACAATACATTTCTAGATTAGATGTATAATATTCAGAGTTTCCTGTGATGCATATTGATTTGACTAATAATTTGGCAATTTTATCACCATCTTCAAATATTTCTCTCTCTTTAATTTATAAAGTTATACTGATAATTCCTAGGAAAAGCAAAAGCTGACACCTCTAAGCAAGTCTTGTCCTGGGGGGATGCCTGAAGCTGTTTATCTCAGCCAGAGAAATACATGACTTCTTTGAGAAGCTTCCTCCCACTAGATGAAAAACCTGTAATCAGGGAGACTGCTGATGGTAGAGTCAGTAAGTTGAGTTTGCTGTGCTCAGAGCAACCAGCAAGTCTGCTTTAACGTGAGTTGACTCCTTAACCATTAGTAATAACAGAGAATGTATTGAGCATTTACTACAGGACTGACACTTATAATCCCACCGCCATGTTATTGGGAAGGAAGTGGCAGACCCAGTGAGGTTAAATGGTTTTCACAAGGTTACACAGCTAGTGTGCAGAAAAGGCTGGATTTGAACTCAGTCTGACTCTAGGGCCCTCATGCCTGCCTATGATGCCACTTAACTGATTAGCTAGACTGCAATATAGTATAATAGGTATAAATGAGGGGTATGGGAGCAGATTGAAGTCCAGTCTAGTATAAGCAATGTAAACACATTGACTTCTCTTAGCTTCAGTGATCTCATCTGTAGAATGGGGTTAACGATAGTACTGTCTCACAGAGTTATTGTGATGTTTTTTTTAAAAAGAGGTTATCTTGGAGTCTGGATTGTAGAAATGCTCAGAAAATAATTTCTTTTTCTTCTTTTTATTTTCAGTCTAGGTTTCACTCTGTTGCCCAGGTTGTAGTGAAGTGATGCGATCTTGGCTCATTGCATCCTCAACCTCCCAGGCTCAGGCGATCCTTCTGTCTCAGCCTCCTGAGTAGCTGGGACTACAGGTGTGTACCACCACACATGCCTGGCTAATTTTTTAATTTTTGTAGAGACCATGTCTCTCTATGTTGCCCAGGCTCAATCATTTATAATTTTTATAAGCCAGCACAGTTTGTGAATCTAGAAACATGGAGGCTTTGGGTTTGGAGGTTATTGCCATTGTCCTGGTGGGTATGATAGACATTAGCTTCAGTCAGTGTATATAAATTAGTTAAGGTTTATTCTAATCCTGAAATTCTTTAATTTTCATAAAGTGTGTCATTCACTTAGATACATCATCTTTACTTGGCAAAATTCCTCTTTTCCCATCCTTATGGTTAAACGTTTGTTAAATATTATTTTTTGTTAATTTACATGAGCAAAGCCAAGCTTCATTCCTGTGAAATACACTACTTTAGGTACTGAGCTGAAGACTTTTTGAGGAATTAAGATAGTAGGTAGCTCACTTGAACAAATTCCCCATGCCATAGTCCAAATAAAATGACCCAGATGGGAGTCAGAATACTTGGATTCGAATCTCCAGGTCTTCCTTCTTTAAGTACTGAGTACCTTCAGGCATGTCTCTTACCTTCTTATGGCTTTGGTTGTCTTATATATAAAATCTAGATGCTATATTATGTGATAGCAATGATTTCTTCTCACTCTAATATTGTGTGATTCTGGATATTGCAAAATAGCAACAAGGATATATTTATATATGTAAACTGTACATATCCTGGGAACTGCAGTTCTCACCCACCAGTCTATCTTTTTAGTTCCAACAATTTCTTCCTTATTCTGGGCTCATCTGTCAAAATGAAGAAGTAGAATTCTGTGATTTCTAACTTTTTTTTTGACTCTATTAATCTTCCTTCCGTTAACAACCATTTGCCAAAAGTATAACAGTCCCCGTGCCTGGAGATTCCTCTATTACTCCTTAATATCTCCTGGAAATTTGTTATATCATCTATCAGCTAATCTTTGTGTTACCTGAGTATGGTGTTTCTCAAAGAATGATTTCTAGATATTCATTTGATTACACAAATAATGGAAATATTTTCCTAATTCACCAAAAAAAAAAAAAGTTGAACTAATGGTTAGAAGACTTCTCCCATAAAATATTTATAAAGCCTCTGACATCTGGTACTATTTGTTTGTATTGGAACAAAATATGACATGTCTTCCATTTAGCACAAAATTATTTATAATTTTACACAAAATATATCTGCCTTAGCACCTATGTTCTCTAGAAGACAGAACTGGAGGCAAGGCTTACATGCTAACGTTTTGTTGAAATGTGCAATTCCATAGTAGCTAGAGTGAGAGAAAAGGGAATTGAGGGAGGGTAGGATGGGAAGCAAAGGCCATGTAATGCTTGACACATCTGACCATGGCTTCCAATAAGCCCAGAAGAGACATGGCTGCCTCTTGGCAGGTACATCTGCTCAACCTTGCGGGAAGTCTCCAGATATATACAAAACTGCACCTTAGAATAGTCCATCAGAGAGGAAAAAAAGCAAAGGACTTTATCTACTGACTCCCTCCCATTGGTCAAATTTTACTTCACAGAGGTGGAGTAAGTCAGTTTCAGAAGATGGAGCTCTCTGTCAGAGAGGAGAACCACCCAGGCTCTCATTGAATCAGTCACGACAATGGTTAAAGTGAAGGAAAACAGGTGAGGTGTCTCAAAACATGAGACAGTGCATATCACTGTGTTTATCTGATACAATATAAGTGTTTCATGGTATGCCACAAAGACCCCAGGACTTTCAGGTACTGTCCTATTCCACAAACAGCAGCTGCAGGATGACAAGTTTATCAATAAGTACTATTGCTCCACCCACAGTAAACTGTAGAACAGTGCTTCTCAAATGTGAATGTGGAGAGGAATTATCAGGGAGAATCTGATTAAAATGCAAATTTTGATTCAGCAATGCAGGACATCCAAAGTGTGGCCTGTGACCAGCAATGTCAGCATAACTCGAGAGCTTATTAGAAATGCAGTATCTTGGGCCTCTCCCCCGAATTACTGAAATAAAATCTTTGTTTTAAAAGTGGATTACCTGAGCCTGCGGGTTCGAGACCCACCTGGGCAACTTGGCAAAACCTCATCTCTACAATAAATAAAAAAAATTAAAAAATAAAAAATAAAAAGATTCCCAGATGATTTGTTTACTCTTAAGGTTTGAGAAGCACGTATTTGGCCTAATAAAGTACTTCTCGAACTAACTCTGGTGTAGGGACAGTTCTTTTTAAAAATTATGTATCCATTGCAATTGTATTAGCTATACAATAAAGTGAATTACTAAAAAAATAATATTTTTAAGAAGACTTACCAATGGACAGTGTTTTTATCATTTGATGTGGTAGACAAATTATTCTGTCAAGCTGCTCTAAAATTCTTTGTCTCCAAATTTTTATTCTTGGTGAGCATCTACACTTGTCATATGGTGATAGCTAAGAGTTCATAATCTGTACTGGTTTCTGGACAGGACTGAGTAGCATGGATCCTGAAAAACCAGGTTTTTTTTTTGTCTTTATTATTTTTGTAAGTTTGAAAATCCTTAACAAAAATATGTATATGACAGCACTTACAGGGCAATAATATTATCATGAAAACATCTACTTCTTCATTTACAGAAAATATTTTTCTTTATAAGTATAAAATGTAAATTGTAACCTTTTACCTTTATTCCCTTTGCTTCCTCCTCCCTCATCTCAGAGTATTTCTTTACATTGTTAAGTGTGGCCAGTTTCAGACAACTTTTACATCAGTGACTAGATCCTTCAGGCTCTTTCCATGGTTGAAATGTAAGTAGATATTAAGCCTCACCTGCATTTAACCTTAGTGGGAATGAGTTCTTTAGATCCTTTCCTGATAACAGCTTTTGATGAAAGGGAGATGAGGAAAGCCTGGAAGGACTGAGTGACTCAGGTGTGGACAGAGACCATGTCTGTCTGGGCCACATGCCTGGTACCAGAGCAGCCAAGATTTACTTGTGATTTTAATGTGTTAGAATTTTTGTCCAAGTCGAAAACATATAAACATTTGATAATGAAGGAAATGTAAGATAATTGCTTTGTGAAAATACATTAGGCTTTAACGTATTTTTCAATTTTATTTATTGTAAGAAGAAATACAGAAAGTACTACTTATCAAAATAGTAATTTCACTGGAAGCTTCAAATAGCACGTTAGGTATATATTGGGTATACATAGTTATATATATATATATACACACATATATATATACTCATACTGTATATATGTATATAGTATATATGTGTGTGTGTATATAGGTATGTGTACACATATTTAGGTGTATATTTATAGGCACATGTGTGTGTATATATATGTTTATATATAACTATCTTTCAAAGATGTATATGTATATCTTTGAAAGATAGTTGCTAGGCAAGCAGATTTTCCAGTGCACACTGAAGGATTCATTTCACAATCAGCTTAAGCCTATATTTTTGAAACTGAAACCTTACTCACCTGGCAGAGAAAAGCATAACTACTGAGAGAAAATACAAATATTTTTTAGGGTGTCCAGATTTTACTTTTAGACTGTATCTTTTGTGGACGTTTCCTTATATATAAAAAATCTTATTTATTCATCTTGGAATTTTCTGCATTATATAATAACCAAGTTAACTATTATAGTGCAAAATCTACTTTTTATAAGATCCAAGTACAAGCTTTATTTATGAGGACCCATGAAAGATATTTCGGTGGTTTCCCCTGAGCTACTCATTTGTTTTCTTTTTCTTTGGACTATCACTTATTAGACATAAGACTTGAATAATTTATTTCACTATTATGGGACTCACTTTCTCATTTCAAAGGTGGTGACAAAATTTTTACGTACTTTGTAGGGTTGTTCCGTAGATTAAATGCGTTAGTATATCTCAGTGCTTACAATAGTGCTTAGAACATAATAATTTAAAATGTAAGCTTTTATTTTTTATCATGGGGTTGGTTACTCTTATTTTCCCTTTTGCTTTTTCTCCTAGTAATGTCAAAATCACATTTGCTTCTTCAAGAGACTATTCACTATTCTTTTTCTCTCTCTTATTCCTGATTCTTCATCAATTATTCTTTATCCTGCCTTTTTGCATGCATAGCTACAGGGGTTGTCAAATAGTTTTTTGGAATAAAGTGGTGTGTGTATCAACCCATTTGTCTATCAGTCTCTTAAAAATGATATTGTAGGGCAACCAATTCGGGTCCCCTCCAACTGTGGTTGTCCTGCCAATAAATCCTGTCCTGTCAATAAATCCTGCCCTGTCAATAAATCCTGCTTTTTTTAAAAAATGAAATTGTGATCAGTCCCTATGGGACCTGCAAAAAAAATTGGACTGTGAGTTCATCTATGGACAAAAATTGTCTCAGGGACATACAATCACTTGAAAGAGAGATGGGATTAATATATTTCTTGTGACAGGGATCAATCCTCAAAATTACTGTTACAACATGGTGGGCAGCTGGGATTGATGAGGGGAATCAATCTCAATACCATTTACAGTATTCTACATAAGAAAGAATCTTACTTGTATCTTTGTATTTCCAGTGCCTAGCACAGTTTCTGCCATATAATAATACACAAGATATGACTAATGAATGATAAGTCACTTTTACCTGGGTGTCATGCTTCTATTTGGCAACTTGACCAAAGGAACTTCAGTTACAACTACATAATTCCCCTAAATGAAACTTTTATTTTCTTGATAGCAAGACCTTCCTGTCAGGTCAAACTCCAGGAAGCTTTTTACGATTTTATTCTCTATGTAATTCCCTTCACTCTGTACTCTAACATTATCAAATCACCTGAAGGTCTCTGAAACCAACATGCTTTTTCACTCATATATCTTTAAGCATGCTGCTCCCTCTGTCTAGCAAAGTACTTATCCTTTAAATCTGGGCCTGGTCTCTGCCTCACTGTGGGATGATTTCTTTGCTACTGACTCCATGATGCAGAGCTAGACATGCCAGTGTTTATGACCCCACTATGCCCCATAGCTAGCCTTTTTATCATCCTCTATACCTTGTTCTTTATTTACTTGATGCCCAGGCAACAAGTTAAGGAGAGAGAGCACAAGTTTTAATCAGACAGAACTAGGTTAGGTCTTTGCTTGCCCACTTTTGAGCTTTGTCACTAAACACTGTTACCTAACTTTGCTGAGAATCAGGTTGCTTGTTTTGAAATGAGGATAGTGAAGCCTATCTCATGGTGTTGCTGTGAAGATTGAATTTGGTAACATATGCAAAGGTCAAGCACATAAATGGTACTCAGTAAATAAATAATAGAGAAGGGCACTCAATAACTAAAATGTATTTAGCATTATGAGGGGGGTTGGTTTGAAAAAGTGAAGATCATATAACAAATGTTTAATGATAGGTTAAAAAATCACTATGAATTTTGATTTAAAGCATTATAATTTAATTTACTTTAGGGTCATAAATGCAAACAAAGAATCGTGTTTTTAGCTTCCTCCTAAATAGCACTTAGCATAGTGTCATGTTTAATAGACACTTGATAAGGATTTTGATGAATGATCAGAAAGTGATTTGCTCTTTCTTCACATCTCCTTCGGTATCTATCACAAATTCTTTTTATTTATTTATTTTTTTTGGAGTTGGCGTCTCACTCTTGACACCCAGGTTGGAGTGTAGAGGCATGCTCACAGCCACTGCAGCCTCGACCTGCTGGGCTCAGGTGATCCTTCCGCCTCAGCCTGCCAAGTAGCCGGAACTACAGATGCATGCCACCATGCCCGGCTAGTTTTTGTGATTTATTGTAGAGGTGAGGGCTCACCAAGTTGCTCAGGCTGGTCTCGAACCCCCAGGCTCAGGCAATCCTCTCGCCTCGGCCTCCCAAAGTGCTGGGATTACAGGCTGAGCCACTGCGCCCAGCCCACAAAGTCAAACTGAGGAATGATCAGCAAGGTATTAGAGCAATAGTGCTCTAAAACCTCACCATAAGCACTGGTTTCCAGATGAGGCTATTCTTAAAAGACTTAATTTAAACTTTTCCACTTAGCATTTAATGTGACTTATTTTGTACCATGACAAAGCTGCAGGTGTTAACAAAATCTAAGGGTTTAAAAATGTGCCTGTGGTATATTTAAAGTGACCAAAATAACTTTTTTTAAGATGCAAAAATAAACTGTTGACATAAATCACAGAAATACCACTGCTTAAGAAATCAGATTTGTAGCATTTCATTATTTTCACTCAGAATTAAAGGTCGTCCAGAATCCAGCTCCAGCTTATCTTCCAGACACCTCCACTGCCCACCCCCTTCCCAGAACGTCTATACTCTCTAGTTTTATGATGACATTTTTCTGCCTTTGCCTTTAAGTTCTTCTCAGAGTCTAACATATTTTCATGTCGAGATGTGCCTTTTTACACATTTTTATTCCAACTAAATCCAAAGCTCAGGACCTAGCAGGTAGGGATGCTCAGGACACATTGGATGAGTGGTTGGTGACTCAGAGAGAAGGCTAAAAGATGCCGCTATAAGAAGACAGGCACACCCAGTCCTTCATGCAATGGATTGAGGGCCTCACGAGAGGGCAATGACAAGAGTTGCTAGAGTCACTGACTGGTCTCTCTAGACTGGTGATAAAGGCTATGTCCAGAGTACCCTGACAGAGTGCCTGATGGAGAATGAGCGTGTCCTGAGTTGCCCAGGAACTGCACTTCACAGACTCGTCCCAGAGACAGTGTCTGGAGGTCAGGGAAGGGCCATTTGGCATAAATCACGAGGCCTAACACTTAGCTGATGCTTCCGCCCAGCTCTTCTTTCCCCAATTCTTTTGTACTTCAGGATTTGTGTGGCAGAGCCCTAGGAAGAAGTCTCTTATATGAGAAGCTAAAGGGACACATGACTGAGAGTGACCAAGTGAGTGATGGGTAACAAGTCCCTTTAGTCAACAATGCAGAGAGGATGCAGCTTGGAGCCTATAGCAGGGGCAGCACAGTTGGAAAGCTGAATGGGAAGAATAGGATGCTTAAAAAAGAATTATTGGCACCCGTGTCTTCCTGATTCCCCACACTTCCAGGTTACAGGTTGAATATCCCTTATCTGAAATGTGTGGGACTGAAAGTGCCCCGGAATTTGGATGTTTTCAGATTTGTATATACATAGCGAGATATCTTGGGCATGGTACCACAGTCTAAACAGGAAATTCATTTATGTTTCAGATACACAGTATACACATAGGCTGAAGGTAATTTTACAGAATATTTTAAATAAGTTTGTTCAAAAATCAAATTTTTGCCTGTGTTTTGATTGTGTTCTGACTGTTACCCATCACCTGAGGTCAGGTGCAGATTTTTCCACCTGTGGCATCAAGTCAGTGTCCAGAAGTTTCTGGGTTTTGGCAGATATCAGAATCTGAATTTACTTGTACTAAACCTAAAGAAATTTCTAGAATCTGGACTTTTTCATAGAGAAATAAGGGAATAGAATTTATTTATTTATTTATTTTTAGTTGGAATCTTACTCTGTTGCCCAGGTTGGAGTGCAGTGCCATGTTCACGGCCACCGCAGCCTCAACCTGCTGGGCTTAGGTGATCCTTCTGCCTCAGCCTTCCAAGTAGCTGGAACTACAGGCATGTGATACCACACCTGGTTTAGGGAACAGCATTTTAAGTGTCTTGGCTCCTTAGAATAAATTCTTTATTTGTAAGATCCTTCAGATGAAAGTAGCTAACCTAGACATTTTATAATCTGGGAAAGGGTAGGTTCCATGCTGAGAAGGCATTTCTGTTCCTGGTACGGACTTAGACTACATATCCTCTAATTAACATCTGTTTTTGGAAAGATAAAATGGCTAAATTCAAGTTCTTTACTTAAAGGATAAACCACTTTAGTTTTACCTTGATGGATCTATGGAGAAGGAAATACAAGGAGGACACTGAAAAATGGGAATTATTTTTTGGGGGGCAGGCCCCTTGTAGTAGAGGCTGCCCCTGCTAGGTAAGTGCTCTAGAAACTCATATTCATCCATATACCAGTTAGCGTTGTCGTGTGAGGCTGCGTTCTGCTTCAGTAAATTTTTCTTTGAAGATTTTTTCAATGCATTTGCCCATTTCATGATGGGTGATTTATGAGGCACCTGCCCACAGCGGACTGAGTGTTCAGAAGTTTCTGAACAAAAATAGCATGACCCCCATGCCCCACTCTCCCTATTAACCCAATCTATCCCTGAGTGAATTTTTTTTTGTTTCCCCAGGTGAAAAAAGTCCTTGAAGGGAAACATTTTGCCCATCTGAAAGAGGTGAAACAAAAAATGGCAGAAACACTAAAAGGCATAAAATTTGACAAGTTCAAAAACTGCTTTCAGCATTGGAAAAAGTGTGTTGCACTTTTGAAGAGTACTTGGAAAGTTTAAACATGTAAGAATAAATACACAATTTTTAATAAATAAATTCTGGATTTTTGGGGTCCCCCATGTATGGCCAGGAAATTTCACAATGTGGTAGTTATAGCAACTGTTCTTTTTACATAGAATAACTTATTTTTCCCTCACCTCCAATGGAAATCTGAAAGACTGACCATGAATTTTAAAAATACTGCATCATCAAGGAGTGTGTAAGAGACTGAAAAACCAGCATTTGGTACGTTTGTGTCCTTTCCCCACAGCCGTCTCCCAGCCAACTTCCTGTAGGATCAGCCTCATGATAAATATTATGTCCATTATAAAACACACACAAAACTATTTTCTCTGCATATCTGGGGGGTAAGGTGTTACTTTTAAACTCACTTATATGTAAACAATGACTATATGAAACACTTTCCTCATTTTAATAAACTATTGCCCAGTTTAAAGTCGTACATGTTTACCCTCCTACATTCCCCCAGTCTCAGTTTATTAAATTTTAAGTGAGAGCAGCAAGCCCTTTTTCAACTTTTGAATTTAAAGCATAGTTATTTATATTTTATATCCATCAATTTGACTAAGGTTCAAGGACACATTATGCAACTGGGTAGTCTTCCATCAGAGACTTAGTCACCACTGATTGGTTCATACTTGATTGAGTCAGCCATACAGCAGCCCCAAAAGTCAAAAATTTGGGAGTTCTGCACTATGAAAAAGTTTTCAAGATAATTTTTCAAAGTGAATAAATGAATACTTGGCAGAAAGTGCCCATTGCAAGCACCATATGACACACTGAGTCACACAATTGTGTAATATACCTACCCAAGCACGTTCTAGTGGGAATTTTTCAATGATGAACAGTAGTTCCTAGTACTTTGACATGGAACTTCATATTTCCTGTGAAGCTTTATGATTGCCTATTTCTTATTTTTAAGTTAATAAACATTTACTGTTGAAATTTGGAAAGTATTAAAAAGTATAAATGAAGAGGAAAAAGTCATTCAAAATCCCACTACTCATTTTGGTATGTGTGCTGCATTTGAAAAACATATTCGAAGCTTTACTAACATGCAGTTTCATAACTAGCTTTTACATTTAATATTATAACACAGAGATTTTTCCTAGTCATTTAAAACACCTAGCAAGCATAATCTTAAACCAAAAATGAATATTTTTTTGTTTCTTATTCTCATGATATGAATAATTCATGCTAGTTATAGAAATTCCAAATAATATATAAACACATATAGCAACAGTAATCCACCACACAGAAATAACTGCAGTTAAATTTAGCATATATTCTTCCAAATTTTTGCCCATGCTTTTAAACACAAGGTTGTATGCATATATACTGATGAATATATGTGTAAACATGCAACACTGGGAGCACACTTTGTATATAGTTTGACAACCTACATTTTTCACTTAATACATTTTGGGAACATTTTGCTATGTACTACCTACATATTTATTTATTCTTTATTCCTTTTAATAGCTGCATAGTATAATATCATAAAAAGAGTCTTAATGGTTACATCAAACTGCATTAAATAGATGTGCTATCATGTATTTAACCTTCCTTACTGCCTACTTCCACTTACCATTTATGGAGAATTAATTTTGTTTGTTAATTTTAAAACTAAGAGTGATGCTAAATTAAAAATAATGCTGTGATGAAAAACTCTATTCATAAATAGCTGTCCACATATATAATTATTTCCTAAACTAGGGTCCCACTGTTGGAATTATTATTGATTCAAGATATGAACGGCCTTAAGAGTCTTAAAAAATATTTTACATGTTCTATGGTTTTAATTTAAGATTTCTTTGCTATTCAGTATTTCATGTAAAAATGCTTACATCTACTTCTCCATTGCTTTTTAATACACTGCATCCTAAAAGTATTATAAAATTTAAATTTCCAGTTCTGTCTGTATAATTGAAGACTTTGTGCTTTTGTAAAATTTGACTGGAATTTAAGAAAGATAATTCAGTAGATGACTGGTGTGTATATGGACTTTGCATTAGATTGAGTTGAGGGTGGTTCCTAGCCGTATCTTTTGTCCTTTGTCAGACCTCTTTGGGAAAGTTTATGACACTAAGCAATTCGTAGTGCACCAAGAAATATGAAATTGGTCTTCAAGAACTGCATGGACTGCTTTCATTCTGTAAAACATACCTAATGTTAGATGAGGTTTTTCAGAGGAGCATCTTCAAGTCTGAAGTCTCACACAATCTTCTATGAAATATGTGTATTCAAAGTTAAAATTTCATGAGAACTTTGCTCAAGGAATTCCTTTTCACCTCAGTTCAATGTTAATTTACTTTACTTGTAAGCAAACATAATGTAGCAATACTATTTCTATCCTAAGAACATATGTGTGTTGTTCCATTAGTAGTAATATTTTCATCAGAACATTGTTGAATGGTAGCAAGTGATAACATTTGTAGGCAGTAATCAGAGACTTGTCAGCTTTCCTCACCACTAACATTCTTCCTTCTAGGAGATGAGAGATGTAAATTAAATAGAACACTTCAGAAAATGATTATTAGCCGACGTGAACTCGAATGCCAAGTTGAAGATGAATTCCTTGTTTAAAAAAAAGACAAAGTGATCCTCTGACATTGTATCCTAGTGGCTTCATTTTATAGGTGACAGTCATAAAAGTGCAGGGAATGAAGTAGAATTATGCAAATTTTCTGAGTTTTCACAGAGAAAATGAGAGTTATCTTGTGTGGATTTCTTTACCTCCTGGTATGTACCTAAAACTGACCAGCATCTGTTTCATTTTCCTCTTTCTTCATCAGGGTAAAGGAAGACGTGTTCCTCTTCCCACTCAAAGCTAAAACCTCCCTTCTCCTCAGGCACACAGTGCAGCCATCAGACATCCTTCTTTTCTTCTGATCCTGACAGTCGAACTACTGAAAACCTTTGAAACATGCAGTTTCTGCTTCTTCTTCTTTTCTTTTCTTTTTTTTTAAAGTTAACACTTACTTTTTAGTCCAACAGGAAATGCCTTTATTAACTTGGGTTGCAAAAAAGAACCAAGCCCCACAGAAGTGATTTGAGTGACAATTTTTTTTCCAATCTCCCATGAATGGTAGAGCAAGAGTATCCTCTGTGATGCACAGGAGAGGTTCATTTGTAAAATACTTACATAACTTGCTTTAGGGCATTAAGGGAAAATAGAAAAGGGTGTTTATTCGCCACCTGCCACCTTCACTTCTTTACTGATATTGCAGTTATCTTCTCTTGGGCCCCTACAGACCCACATCCCACCCTCCTCCATCCTCTTCCAAGGATGCTTTGTACAGACTACATTGGTGGGTTCCCTTAACTTGTTGCTTGTAGTTGAGCCCAGCCAAAGGAATCTCATCAGGAGTTAGGGGAGAATGAGTTTAGCATCTTGATTTCCCTGCTCCCCTACCTGGAACATCACCTTGGGCTGCCTATTTTCCTCAACGTGTCCAGCTTCTCTTAAGGTGATTCTCTCTACCAGACTCTCCTGCTGGATTCCAGTGACTGCCTCCTTACTCTGGTTATTTAGATCCCAAGGTGATAAAGGCTATGTTACTAGTCTTGGGGAACTACACTATTCTACCTCTGTAAATCATGTACAATTCACTCTTTGTGGTATATAGTTCTACTGGTATTGTCAAATACACAAAGTCATGTATCCATCACCACAATCATGACAAAAAACTGTTCTATTATCCCCTCCACATTCCCTCATGCTATCCCCTTTGTAGTCAACCTTTCCATCACTCCCAGTCTCTGACAATCACTGATCTGTTTTCTGTCCCTAGAGTTTTGCATTTTTTAGCAAATCATATACTTGGAAGCACACAATAATGTAGACTTTGGGGTCTGGTTTCTTTCACTTAGCAAAGTGCATTTGCGATTCATTTGTGTTGTTGTGTGAATCAATAGTTCTTTCTTCTTTATTGCTGAGTAGTATTCCATGGCATGGATGTACTAGAGTGTGCTTATTGATTCATTGGTTTAAGAACATTCAGGTTGTTTCCAATTTGGGGTGATTATGATCTGAGATAAACAGTCCAAAACTGCTATAAACATTTGTGTACAAGTTTTTGTGTGAGCCAAAATATTCATTTATTTTTAATGAATACTTAGGATTTTTTTTTTTTTTTTTTTTGAGTTGGAGTCTCACTCTGTCGCCCAGACTGGAGTGCAGTGGCCGCTCCCGGCCACCGCAGCCTCGACCTGCTGGGCTCCGGCGATCCTTCCGCCTCAGTCTTCCGAGTAGCCAGAATTACAGGCACGCGCTACCACGCCTGGCTGATTTTTTGATTTATTGTAGAGATGAGGTCTTGCTGCCCAGGCAGGTCTTGAACCCGCGGGCTCAGGCAATCCACTCACCTCAGCCTCCCAAAGGTGCGGGATTACAGGCTGAGCCACCGAGCCCGGCTACTTAGGATTTTTTAAGAAATAGTTTTATAATACTGTCTGATTTGGTTCAATTTTCTGATCCTGTGTGTGAGATGACTGCAACCTGGACATGTGTGTCCCTGATTGCTGTCAATTTTTTTTGACTAAGATGAGGAGGAGATTGGCATAGTTTGGAGATCAGCATAGCAAAGGAGTTGAAGGTTAAAACAGACTAGCTCATGCACAAAGAATGAAGGGTGAGACAGAACAAAAAGTAGCCAGAAGCCAAGAAGCAGCAAGGGAATGGAAGAAAAGGGGGATAGTGAGCTGCAGAGCCAGTAATATTAGAGTTAGGCATCCCATCTACCATCTTCTTCCATCTAGGGCTTTAAAAACAGGCCCTAGATCAAGGAGCACCTTTGTGGTCGCAGGGTAAACACTCAATAACATCAGTATTAATTCCTCTCAGCCTTGAACTCTTCACCTGTTATTCATCTCAGTGTGGCTGATTCATTCTAGACCCTCTTCTAGCATGAGCCTATCTCCCTTTTCTGTTTCTTGGGCAGCAATCCACTATTACCTTCTTTCTGTTATCACTTGACTGAGTTCCTAGATAGCTTCTTCCAGCTTGGGTTGGGACCAACCTGCCTCTGCAAATCTTGGCTACATTGCTGGCTTGACCAGAGGGCAGGTGTGTATGACAGGGTGGTTATCTTCACTATGAAGAAACTAGGCACAGAGAGATGTTGAATGAGTTACATATACATATTCAGCAGTCTTAATAACAATGGCAGTCATAATTAGAATTTAACCTTTGCAACAACCTATAAAGTATGTACAACTCATGCCCCTATTTTAAAGATAAGGAAATTGAGTCACAGTGGGATTGTGACATACTTACTGAGCTAGTAAGGGGTATAACCAGAATTTGAACACAAAGTATCTGCCTCTTGAGCTCTTAAAATACCTATACTATGTTGCCACTCAGAAGTGACAAATGAAGGATTAGGAGTAAAACCTCTGACTCTTACTCCATTGCTTTTCCTGGAAAATAAGCCCTAATGATGTGCCATGTCCAGATCTATATACTAACTGGGAATAAAGAATATGAAAATTTCATAGTCTTCATCTTGGGGAAGTGTAGGGTTAGTACCAGACTAGCAATAAATATACAAAATATTTTTATTTGAGGATGAATTAAAGAAGATAAGACCAGTTCACAGATGACTTTGGTTGTCCAGCTAAATAATCTCTAGTTGTAACATTGTTTCAATTACCTTAAATATGTTAAAATACATGGTCATTGATTCTAAATATATACTTCTCTTTCTCTTTCTTTCCTGTTTGCTTTCTTTCTTCCTCTGTTATTTTATTCTCTCATTCTGTGTGTCATTCTTTCCCTACCTACATAGTATTTGCATTCCTATATAGTATCAGTTACTTATAAGGATGTTTTAAAACTTGTTGTAAGTATAAAAAAGCACCCTAACTTATTTTTTTTTAATGTGATACATATACACAATGGAATATTATGCAGCCATAAAGAAGGACAAATAAATGAACTTCACAGCAACTTGGATGGATCTAGAGTCCATCATATTCAGTGATCTATCACAGAAACAAAGAACAGAGTACCATATGTTCTCACTCATAAGCGGACCTTGAACAATTATAATACTATAAGAAAGCATTTGGTAGTAATGGGAAACTGTCAGGGTTGGGGGAATGGAATTAGCAGTTGAGGGAAACTGCTAGGGAAGGGAGGGGCATACCTCATCAGCAAGGGTACCTGCATAATCAATGTTTGTATACCTAACCCTAAATTGTGCCCCAGATCTTTAAAATAAATAAAAAATCACCCTCATTTATATATAATATGAAAAAGTCATAGTGAAGTCAGCACAAGATATTTAAAAACAATTACAATTTTCTCTTTTAAAGGAGATATTCCAGCTAGGTCCGAGAGAAAAGTTGACTTAGATGTTCTTTACTGACTTGTTTTTTGCAAATAGATAAAAATTACTTCTAAATAGCATAACACTGTAATGTTTAAATAGGTGCTGCTAAATGCTTATAGGTTCTTGAAAATAGTAAACTAGAATAGTTTAAGGTTTTCATAAAATTTTGTAAAAAGGTTAATTTACTTTAAAAAGACTTTCTTTAGAGATGATATAAACATTAGTCTGACCTTCTGAATTACAAATTCTACTTTAGTGGAGTGTGATTTAAAGAGGTATTGTTGTCTTTCCAATGTTCCTCATTCTAATTGGAAAAATTAGGGAGATTACAGACAGCATTATCTAATTCTTTCTAAATGTATCATAGTATCTCCACAGTGGAGTGTCTCCACAGTGGACACTCACTAAATGTTGCTAATTGATGGGGATAAAAGAATAAATGTATTCCAGGAATGCATCTACCAATGCAGGCGGTGCCTTCTGGGTGATAAAAATCATGAAAAATAGAAACCATGTGCATAAAAGAAGAGAAAGAAAAATAAAGATTTGGTTTGTAACATTATATTTTTTTCTAGTTGCTTTATAATGACCATCTTTAGATGAATTTCTCACTGTGTGAATTTATGAATGGCAAGTGGCAACTTCCAGTGTTTTTCTTTCAAGCTACTCACTTATTTTCTATTTTACCTTTCCCAAACAATCCCATTCTGTTAGAAACATCATATATAATACCGTGTTTACACAAGAAGTGAACTGAAAGAGAGAGGTTGGCACTTGGGGTTTTGTATCATAAGCATCTCCTATATTGCCTCCTGCATACATGCATAGTAAAATGATGCTCAGCAGGTACCCTGCCTGAACAGCAAATCTGAGCAGCCTTAACAAAAAATTTCTATAAGATGAAATAGTCAAATGAATTCTCCTATTTGCAGAGCATCAGCTAGAAGATATGTAGACTGAGACATGAACAAATCCTCAAAATAAAAATCAAGATGACGACATTAACATTCTCAGGCATTCATAGCATACAATTAATAAATGAAGGGTCTGGGCAGTGGTGTGTCTCGCATGTTCAAGGGACACACAAGAGACCTGTGGAAAATGAGAGACAGCTATGAGACCTAAGTGCAGAGATGTCAACAGGGAGTAGATGATCTAAAGATCTTGTAGGCCATTGTTAAGACTTTGGCTTTTATTGAGAAAAATGGAACTCTCCCCAAATCATTTTATGAAGCAAACATCACATTGATACCCAAACCGGGTAAAGATCCAACAAAGAGAACTACAGGTCAATATTCTTGATGAACATAGATGCTAAAATTCTCAACAGGATTCTAGCAAACTGGATCCAACGACACATCTCAAAAATCATCCACCATGACCAAGTACACTTCATCCTTGGGATGCAGGGTTGGTTCAAAATCTGCAGAACCATAAATGTAATTAAATACATCAACAGATATAAAAACAAAAACCATAAGATTATATCATTAGATGCAGAAAAACCTTTTGATAAAATCCAGCACCCCTTCTTGATAAAAACCCTCGAGCATCTAGGCATAGATGAAGCTTACCTCAAAATAGTAAAAGCCCTCTATGAGAAACCCCCTGCCAACATACTGCCAAACAGACAGAAATTGGAAGCATTTCCCCTGAAAACCAGAACAAGACAAGGATGCCCATTCTCACCTCTCCTGTTCAATATAGTATTGGAAGTCCTTGCTAGAGAAATTAGACAAGAAAAGGAAATCAGGTGTACCCAAATAGAAAAAGAGGAAGTTAAGTTACCCCTCTTTGCAGACAACATGGTTCTATACCTCGAAAACCCAAGAGAATCTGTCAAAAACCTCTTTGTACTGATAAAGGATTTTGACAAAGTCTCAGGGTATAAAATAAATGTGCAAAATTCAGTCGCATTCCTATTCACCAACAATAAACAAACAGAAAGCCAAATAAAAAGCACAATACCATTCACAATAGCCAGGGGAGAAGAAAAAAAAAAAATACCTTGGCATCTTCCTAACCAGAGAGGTCCAAGACCTTCACAAGGAAAACTGCAAAACAGTGCTCAAAGAAATCAAGATGATGATACAAACAAATGAAAAACTATTCCATGCTCATGGATTAGAAGAATCAACATTGTTAAGATAGCCATCCTACCCAAGGCAATCTACAGATTTAACACAATACCCATTAGATTACCAGCAGCATTCTTCTCAGACCTGGTAATGACAATACACGGATTTATATGGAAACATCAACGATCACGAATAGCCAAAACAATCCTCAGCAAAAACAAAAAAGAGGGAAGTATCATGCTCTCAGACTTTAAGCTTTATTATAAAGCTACAATAATCAAAACAGTCTGGCACTGGTATAAGAACAGGCAAATAGACCAATGGAACAGGTTAGAGATTCCAGAAGCAAAAACAATTTCTCAACCAACTCATCTTTGACAAAACCTCCACCACCAATCACTGGGGAGCGGAGAACCCATTAAGTAGATGGTGCTGGGAAAACTGGCTGACCACATGCAGAAGGTTAAAACAATACCCTACCTATCACCATACACAAAAATCACCTCTAGGCCAGGCTTGGTGGCCCAGCCTGTAATCCCAGCACTTTGGGAGGCCGAGGCGAGTGGATTGCCTGAGCCTACAGGTTCAAGACCAGCCTGGGCAACTTGGTGAGACCTCATCTCTACAATAAAATAAAAAAGCTGGATATGGTAGCGCACGTCTGTAGTCCTGGCTACTCGGAAGGCTGAGGCAGAAGGATCACCGGAGCCCAACAGGTCTATGCTGGGGTGGCCGTGAGTGTGCATGCCACTGCACTTCAACCTGGGTGAAGGAGTGAGACTCCAACTAAAAAAAAAAAAAAAAATCAACTCAAAATGAATCAAAGACCTAAATGTAAAACCTCAAACTATAAGAACCTTAGAAAACTCAGGAGATACCCTTCTGGAAATTGGACCTGGCAACCAATTCCTGATCAAACCCCAAGTACCCATGCCATAAGAGAAAAGATAGAGCCAGGCTCGGTGGCTCAGCCTGTAATCCCATGCCTTTGGGAGGCTGAGGTGAGTGGATTGCCTGAGCCCATGGGTTCGAGACCCACCTGGGCAACT
>NW_007247411.1:709887-720685 GCF_000164805.1 Carlito syrichta
CGACAGAGTGAGACTCCAACTCAAAAAAAAAAAAAAAAAAAAAAAAGAGAAAGAGAGAGAGAGAGAGAGAGAAGATAGAAACGTGGGACCTCATCAAACTGACAAACTTCTGCAAAGCCAAAGAAGCCATTGAGATAGTGGGGAAACAGCCCACAGTCTGGGAAAAAATATTTGCCAACTGTATATCTGACAAAGGCCTAACATCTAGGATCTACAAGGAACTCAAACGTGCAGAAAAGAAAAAAACAAACGACCCCATTACAAAGATTTGAAGACACTTCTCAAAAGAAGACATATGGGCAGCAACAGATACATGAAAAAAATGCTCAACCTCAGCCGGGCTTGGTGGCTCAGCCTGTAATCCCGCGCCTTTGGAAGGCTGAGGTGACTGGATTGCCTGAGCCTGCGGGTTCGAGATCTGCCTGAGCAGCAAGACCTCATCTCTACAATAAATAAAAAAATCAGCCAGGCGTGGTAGCACGTGCTTGTAATTCCGGCTACTCGGAAGGCTGAGGCGGAAGGATCGCCGGAGCCCAGCAGGTCGAGGCTGCGGTGGCTGGGAGCGGCCACTGCACTCCAGTCTGGGCGACAGAGTGAGACTCCAACTCAAAAAAAAAAAAAAAACTGCTCAGCCTCACTAGTCATCAAAGAAATGCAAATTAAAACCACACTGAGATACCACCTAACTCCAGACAGGATGGCCATCATCAATAACTCAAAAAACAGATGCTGGAGAGGATGTGACAAAAAGGGAACATTTCTACACTGTTGGTGGGAGTGTAAACTAGTACAGCCTCTGTGGAAAATGGTGTGGCGATTCCTAAAAGATCTAAAAATTGACCTTCCTTACGACCCCACAATCCCCCTACTGGGAATATACCCAGAGGAACTCAAATCACTCTATGAAAAAGATACCTGCACACACATGTTTATCGCAACTATACATAATAGCAAAAACATGGAACCAACTGTACTGCCCATCAAAAAAGGACTGGCTAAAAGAAAAGTGGTACATATACACGATGGAATATTATGCAGCCATAAAGAAGAACAAATTATGAACTTCACTGCAACTTGGTTAGATTTAGAGGCTGTAATACTGAGTGATCTATCACAGAAACAAATAATTGAGTACTACATGTTCTCACTCATGAGTGGACTTTGAACAATTGTCGTAATACTGTAAGAAAGGGATTGGCAGTAGTGGGGAACTTCCAGGGGAGGGTGGGGAGGGATTGGCAGTAGTGGGAAACTGTCAGGGATTGGGGGAGGCATAATGAACATTTGTATACCTGACCCTGAATTGTACCCACATATTTAAAATTAAAAAAAAAAAAGACATTGGTTTTTATTTGTGTTGACTTCTGTCCTGAGAATAAGCTGTGATGTGACAAGGGTGATTGCAGGGAGATCATTTGAGAGGCTACTGCAAAGATACAGGTAAGAGGAAATGATGGTTTGGGAGTGAATGGTGGAGGTGGCAAGATGTGTTCAGATTCTGGATATTTTAAGCTAACCAGGACTTGCTCATGGAAAGGATGCAATTTGTGAGAGAAAGGGCAGGCAAACACGAATCCAAATTTTTGGCATGAGTAGTTGGAAGTTTGGAGTTGCTATTAACTGAGATGGGGAAAACTGTTATGCTGCTATATTTCAGAACAGCCTGCTTTGGGGCATCTCAGTGGATTTGTGGGGTAGCAGATACAAAACCTGGAATGAAGGGAGAGAGCAGGACTGGGATATACGCTTGGGAGTCATTTATATGCAGGTGGCATTTAAAGTGGTAAGATTGGATGTGCTTACCAAATCAAATTCCCAGTTCCAATGCTGTTGTCTATTCTCATGGTGATGATGCAAATAGGTTGATCTTAGGTGTTTTGACATACTTGAGGTTTGCCTAATGATAATATGAAACACAGGTATTTTCTCCACTTTTAGCTTCCAACTTTGCCATCATCTTTGCTACAAATGCATTAGTTGCCAAGTGGGCCTGGCCACTAGTCTAGGCTTTCTTGTCTAGAGGCCACTGGAAGACAGTCCTCACACTTTGTTGCAATTCAGAATAAAACAAAATAAAGTAGAGCAAAAAACACTCAACTTAGTAGTGTGCTGGTGAAAAATGAATAATTTATCTCAGGTTTTGTGATTCGACAGATGAGAAAGTTGACGTTGCATACCACATAGATAAAATGTCATTAAAACTCCTTGTTTCTCACCCCTTAAAGTTACTCCTGAGCTACTAGCTGCCACATCTCCCACATCTCCCTCCACCCCCTCCACTTCCCTGAAGACCCTTCCTTACTACCCAACAATTCATTTCTGGGTTTAGGTTTGCTTACCCTCCACCTTCCCTGAAACAAAACCTTTCCCTACATATAGCTAAATTCACTTTTCTCACAAAGCAGTTCAGCAACCTACATAAATTTGTTTGTTCTTTAAGTGACCAGCCATCCATGCCAAAGCTCTTATCCAAGTATCTACTCAACAAAACAGGTTTCTTTAAGAGTGTGGGCCAGGCGCGGTGGCTCACGCCTATAATCCCAGCACTTTGAGATGCGGAGGTGAGAGGATTGCCTGAGCCCACGAGTTCAAGATCAGCCTGGGCAACTTGGTGAGACCTCATCTCTACAATAAATCAAAAAATTAGCTGGGCATGTTGGGGTGTGTCTTTAGTTCCAGCTACTTGGAAGCCTGAGGCAGAAGGATCGCCTGAGCCCAGCAGGTCAAGGCTACAGTGGCCGTGAGCGTGCCACTGCACTCCATCCTGGGCGACAGAGTGAGACTCTGACAAAGAGAGAGAGAGAGAGAGACAGAGAGAGAGAGAGAGACGGAGAGAGAGAGTTGTGTGTAAGAGAGGAGGGAAGGGGTGAGGGGGAGAGGGAAAGAGAGAGAGAGAGAGAGAGAGAGAGAGAATGGGTATTGAAGAGAGGACTTTCCAAATCAATACACATTTCTTCTCAAGTCTGGATAAAGACTAAAACATAGGATAAAAATGTATTATTTTTATTTGGTCATAATTTGCATGAAGAGCAATATGAAATGCCAAGAAAATTTTGATCATATCTTCACAATCTCTATACTCATCTTTACCATCCGATTACTTATTCATGTTAATATAATTATTTCCAAACTCTTCCCCTGCCACATAAATCTGCATCATTGGATAACTGGATATAGTTCGTGAATTTTTTAGTTTAACATTTTTCCATACACCAGTCTTCTTCACTCTCGCCGCTGCTGTGCAGTGCTGTCCAAATTCACCGTTCAGAACTGAGGGACCTATTCCCTCAGCAGATGGGAAGACTTGGCCTTTGCTGGTGAGACTGTCCTTGCCCAAATTCATGCCCCCTTCTCCGATCAGACGGCATAGTGGCACTAAGGATATAAATGGCTCAGCCCCCCACTCCAGCTCAGGACATCTGGGAAAGGCCATCCTAGTTTCAAAGTTCTTTACTGTGACTGCTCCAAAGTCCAGCTTCTCCCTCTGTCTCAATCCTGCTGCCTTCCCTGGTGCTGGTCCCTAGAGCTCTGCTTATTAAGATTTCTGCACACCAATCTCTAGCTCACAATGCTTTTTGGGGAAACCAATCACAACACTCCCTAATTGTCATCTTTTAAAATATCCTAGGATATTTGAGATTTAGAGCGTTTTTCTCACCTCTGTTTTTGAGCTGCCGGGTTCTTGGCTCTCCATAGGCTTCTCTCTCACCAGCCACTTTGGGGCCACTTTTTGGAATTCTGCAATGCTGCTTTCTTCCAGCAGGAGGCTCTCTCGAGGACTCCACCTGGGCCGGCAACTTTCGTTCCCTTTCTGTCCAATGTCTTTATTTCCGCCCCCCGCCCCCAACATCACCCAAACCAAGCTACAAGCATGTATCAGAATGACTGAAGCATTGCAGGCTAGGGAAGCTATTACAGCTAAATAGGATTGAACCCGTAGTGTAAAGGAGAGAAGCACAACACGTTAAACCTTTCACTAGGGGACCCTCATGAACCCATCCCAGGTCTATATTATGTTCTTTATTTTCAAATCCACCCCACCCTATAAGCATCTCCTTTTTCAAATATCCACAGTGTACCTCTTCCTTCTCTTTCAGGAAAATCCCACCCTCAACCTACCAGATTTCTAGAATCATGCTCATTCCATCCCAGAGTGTGTTAATCCAATTCCTAAAGTTTGGGCATCCACTGGACAGGACTGAGTGGGTTCTGGCACTTCAAGACTGTCCATCGTGTGGTCTAGTCATCAATGCAATGTGCAGATATGTCTCCTCATTTCTCCAATCATTCAGTGATTTACTATTAAATCACCTTCAAGTGAAAATTCTCAGAGCCAGTCATATCTAACTCTTCACTGTCTAACACCATATCTGCTGGGTACATGTGGTTATTGAGAACTTGAAATGTGCAAAATTGTCCAGGGTGGCCTTGCATTATTTCAGATCTTGACTCTTCTCAATTCCGCTTTCATAGGTACCTGTTACTTCTGATTCTCGAGTTGTGGGTTGATTTTATTTCTGGTTTTAGCTTTGTCTTAGCTTCTAAGTCAGTTACCATTTATTCATCTTGTTTTCCAGCCTCTAAAACTGTGATGCTGTCATCTTCTTTCCTTTTTTTGTTCTCGTTCTTTAAAAATCTTCATTGTCATTTTAACGGGATTTTAGAGAAGTTGAGATAAATACATGTTCAATCTACACTTAACTCAAGGTTCTAAATAGAGTATTTTCAAACAGTGAAACTTTTTCTTTATAGATTCTTAGTTTTTAATAAAATTGCAGGAAAGCCATGATGATTAATATAGGAATTAGTCTTCAAGAGTATTCTGTTGTAGCATTAATATTTTGGCTACCAGTGAGGTTAAATCAATTTGAAATAGGAGTAAAGAGGATTTTCTATAATACCATATGAAATATATTAAAATAGCATTTCAATATAGGGATTTGTGAAGATAGCCTATCAGTTGTTCTATAATTCTCTAGTCCTTTCTGGGGAAATAGCTGCTTTATCCCTTTAAAACTTTTAAGTGAGAAAAACAAGTAGGAAAGAATATTTTCCCCAGTAAGCTTTTTTAAAAATCATAATTTATGTCTCCTTGTGTCCTATTTTTTGTAACCCCAGTCTTTGTCAGGCTATAAAGTAACACATTTTAAAAATCATGGATACATTTAATATTTAAAGATGACAAAATATGCCCTTCTTACTAGTAAGCCAGAAAGTTAAGGAAAATGGCACTTCATTCTTGAGTATTAAATGGACAAGTTTTAACAAAACACAGGGCAGGGGAGAGAAGAGGATACATATTTAAGAAATATATTACAAATCTTAAATGATTTTTTAGAGCACTGAAGTATGCAACTTTTATGAGGTAAGTAATACACTGTAAAATGTAGCTGCTGAATTATATTTTTCAAGGGTTTTCAACAGACACTAGAAAGTTTTTGTTAAAGAACAAAATATCAAAGTTTCTTTTTAAAAGGTAGGACGATGCTATTGAAGGCATTGAGATTTTCAATACTCTGGATTCAGCTAGAGAAAGTCAGTTTCTTTTAGGTATAAAGGTAAATGCCTTCATAAGAAGTATAATGATGGCAGACATTACCTTTAAAAAGTACAAATAAGTCGGGCTCGGTGGCTCAGCCTGTAATCCCATGCCTTGGGAAGCTGAGGTGAGTGGATTGCCTGAGCCCGCGGGTTCGAGACCCGCCTGGGCAACTTAGTGAGACCTCATCTCTACAATAAATAAAAAATTAGCCGGGCATGGTAGCGCGTGCCTGTAGTTCCAGCTACTTGGAAGGCTAAGGCGGAAAGATCGCCGGAGCCCTGTAGGTTGAGGCTGCGGTGACTGGGAGCGGCCACTGCACTCCAGTCTGGGTGAGAGAGTGAGACTGCAACTGAAAAACAAAAAACAAAAAACAAATAAATACCAAAATGAGAGGAATAATAAGGAAACACACAGTCCCAAACTGACAGAACTAATTTAAACTTTTCCTTATTGCATTAGGGAACCAATGGCCGTTCACTGCATCATCTTTATTTTCTGGTTATTTCTGTAATCATTAAAGACTGCTTTCATTTATTATTTTGATTTTTTTCTTTTTGAGTTGGAGTCTCACTATGTCACCCAGGCTGGAGTATAGTGGCACGCTCACGGCCACCACAGCCTTAACCTGCTGGGCTCAGGCGATACTTCCTCAAACTTCCAAGTAGCTGGAACTACACGTGTGCCACCACATCTGGCTATATTTTTTGATTCATTATATAGATGAGGTCTTACCAAGTTGCCCAGGCTGGTCTCGAACCCCTGAACGCAGGCAATCCTCTCACCTTGGTCTCCCAAAGTGCTGGGATTACAGGCTTGAGCCACCATGCCCAGTCAATCTGTGTGTGTGTGTGTGTGTGTGTGTGTGTGTGTGTGTGTTTAAATAGGCTACCTTATTTTGGTTCTTTGGTAGTTTTGTTATGAACCACCATGCTAATGAAATAATTTTATGGAAGACGAACCATGTTTTTCCTTTTTTTGTATATAATGGTTAGCCTCAAATCTGAAATTTTCTGTTTTTCCATTTCTCATAACACTTCATTATGGTCTCAGATCATCTATTCTAAAATTGCCTGATTGGGAGTATTGATGACCTCTTTTGAAGACTGAAAGAAATATTACTTCTACTGTGGCCTCTAAGAACACACTATAATGGAAAGAATCCTTTCCTTGACAAGAACTTCAAAAATGGATTCCTTTTGGGTCTATAATTTACATATTTTATCTGAAGGATCCACTTCCTTTCAACTTGCTACTTGTCAAATCAATATTACTATTATTGTATTAGATATGTGCATTGAAGATACAGATGTACATCTTAAGTTGAAACATACACACACACACACACACACACACACACACACACACACACACACACACACACACACACACACACACACACACACACACACAGTGGTCTTTCCCTCACCAGTGAAACTAAAGCTTGGAGAAAGAGAAACAAGATAACTTGAATCAAGTTGGGTGGGAAAATCTAGTGTTCTTGAAATTTTACGTATTGGTGAGCTCCCTGATATGCCTTATTCAGTCTTACCACATATTCTCACGCATAGATGGATGCTGAACACAGGGCACACACAGTCTCTTGATCAACAGACACAGGGCACTGCTAAAGGTGGGGTGGGGGCGGGGGAATCAGGGATACCACCTGTTGGGTACCATGCTCACCATTGGGGGCGCACAGCGGGACAGGCTCTTCAAAAGCTCAAGCATTGGATTAATGCAATACACCTATGCAACAAATCCTCACATGTACCCTATGATTCTAAAATTGTTAAAAAAACAACAGTTATCCAATCTTATTATAGAGATGGTGATACAGTTACACGGTAGCTGCAGTCAGATCATTTTATGGTTGACTGATTTAAAGCCTTATTCCTTATTACAGGTGGGTTTAGCCTATATTACAGTCCAAGCAGGAAAGTGGATAGGACAAAGGGATAAAGAGGGTTTGAGTGACTACTTCTAGAGGTGTGGGCGAGGTTAAAGAAGTCATCTGAGCACTTCTGGTATTCTTGCAACAATTCTTTTTTTAAAATTAATTAATTATAAAGGTGTGGGGTACAATTCAGGATTAGGTATATAAACTTTGATCATGCAGGTACCCTTGTTGATGAGGTATGCCCCTCCCTCTTCTAGCAGTTTCCCTCAATTGCCAGTCCCAGCCCCAGTCCCCTGACAATTTTCCACTACTGTCAATTGCTTTCTTATATTATTATAATTGTTCAAGGTTACCTTATGAGTGAGAACATATGGAACTCAGTTCTTTGTTTCTGTGATAAATCACTGAGCATGATCGACTCCAAATCCATCCAAGTTGCTGCAAACTCCATATATTTGTCCTTCTCTATGGCTACATAATATTCCATTGTGTATATGTACCACATTTTGTTTATCCAGTCCAGCTTCGATGGGCAACATGGTTGGTTCCATGTTTTTGCTATTGTGAATAGAGCTGCAACAAACATACGGGTGCAGGTATCTTTTTTGTAGAATAATTTGGGTTTCTCCAGAACCAATTCCTATTCAGAACCCTAAAGGCCAATACCTTAAGAAATAACATAGACAAGTGGGACCTCATCAAATTAACAAGCTTCTTCAAAGCAAAAGAAACCATCAAGAGAGCAGGGAGACAGCCCACAGAATGGGAAAAAATATTTGCCAACTCTTTATCCGACAAAGGCCTAACATTTAGGATCTACAAGGAACTCAAACACGCTGAAAGGAAAAAAAAAACAAGTAGCCCCTTTAAAAAGTGGGCAAAAGATATGAATAGACACTTCTCAAAAGAAGATATACGGGCAGCCAACAGACACATGAAAAAGTGGTCAGCCTCACTCTTCATCAGAGAAATGCAAATCAAAACCACACTGAGATACCACCTGACCCCTGTAAGAGTGGCCATCATTAACACAACAAAAAACAACAGATGCTGGCAAGGATGTGGAGAAAAAGGAATGCTTCTACACTGCTGGTGGGAATGTAGACTAGTACCACCTCTTTGGAAGACAGTGTGGCGATTTCTGAAAGAACTAGAAATTGACCTTCCATATGACCCAACAACAATTTTTGATATCCCTAGGTCAACTCTAAGGTGTTGAGGAGTGAGGGCAATTTGACAGAACCCTGTAAGAGTAACTGTGGGAGCTTCAGGCTGAGGGGGAACAAAGTTACTACCAAGTTATGGCCTAGCCGGCAGAGCTGGGATGTTGGTATTAAATTGTACAATGTGATCTCTCTCTTACCCTCCCATTGGCCAACTCTAACCAGAAGCCCAAGGGCATGGAAGCCCAGGTAACGCAGTCTGCAGAGGCCAGCCATCTGGCCACAGAGTCAGACTGAGAAGAAAATGAATGAAATGCTCTTTTTAAATTGAAAATGTGACCCAATCACTATGAAATTACATTGAAATTAAACCAAAAATGTGACCTGTATACTGATTACACAAAGTCACAAGTGATGAAGGACTTTGTATGAATAAACAGTTAAGGTTGGACTCCAAAATGAATGACATATTTAATAATGTGTTCAATCAATATTGTGTTCACTTCTCTACCCATTCTGTTATCTACTTGTCTATCTGAGGTAAGTGGTTTACCATAGAATGTGATTTATACTCAGACTAACTTCATTTTTAATTCTTCAAAAACTTTCCCCTTTGTTAGTATGTTGGAGGGCCAGGATTTGAACCCAGGCATTTCACAGTAGACAGATCTATGGAAACCTAACCCTAACGTCCAAGAAAGTTGAGAGGGCACAGAAAGAGGCTGACATATCCAGTTTCTTAGAAAGACACAGTTGACAGCAACTAAAGAACAGAATCCCCATCTGAGTCATGAGCAGCAGTGAGATGAGATGGTGGCTCCCCATGAGTTTAACTTCCAGACCCAGGACTCACAGACCATAGCAACAGGGTGATTCAGAGGGATGACTAGGACAACTGAAGTACAATAACATCAAAGTGGTTTCACCTAAAGGTAGGAAGTATGGTAATTACCTGCTCTTATACAAGGAGCAAAGATAAAAAAGAATCTTAGAGGCCTTCCAGAAACTGGGGCTAATCAGAAGTCAACAGGGCAGGTTAGCATTCAAGTAGCTTTGGCCTCCACACCAGGAATAACAGGATCAAAGTAAACACATAACATTTTAATGGAATAAATTTATGGGATAATTAAGTTCGAATTGCAAATCTGGATAATTTTATGATTAATTTGCTTCAGAAAGAAGAAGAAACATCTGGGCCTGTTGGGGCAAAATAGAAAGAGAACTGGGTCCGTTTAGTTTTGTAGGGAGAGAGTGAAATCAACTGCCAGGAAATGCTGGTAGCATCTCACATATTTGTTTGTCCACATACTCCGTAGAAACAATTCTACAGCTACAACTGCAAGCTTATCCTTCCCCAGGTGACCAAATTAGCAGACATATTTATACTAGGTTATAGCCAACATCAGATTGTCTTTATTTTGATGCATGTGGTGAGATACAGAAGGTGTCAAAAAATGTGTACACATTTTAAGAAAGGAAAAACTGTATTAAAACTGTAATAATCTATACCGGTAACAAAAGATGAATGCAACTCATGTTTGACTTCTGCCGTTACAAGAGGTTCTCAAAGTGGTTACCATCAGCATCCAGACACTTCAGATTATGGCAAACTAAAAGTAAGACATAGATAACATTGCTTAAAATGTATATATTGGTAATGAAAGAACTGATTGTGTGAAAACATGGGAAAAGTAAAGTTGTGGGTTTGGAAAATAAACTGATCAGTCCCACGTACATTTCATTAACTGTATCAGTTTGGTTTTTAATTCTGTACACTCCTGCCTACACCTGTTTACATCGTTCTGGAGTGATACAAGTAGAACAAAGGAAGAGATTGCCTAGGCACCAATGTAATGTCAGACAGGCCTGGAATCTAATCCTGGTCCACCACTGACCAGCTCTGTGACCTTAGGCAAGTTATTCAATCCTTCTAAGCCCCAGTTACCCTATGGTTGTTGGTGCGTTTCTCATAAGCTTATTATTTGGTTTGATGAAGATGGTGCATGTAGAGAAAAATGCCCAACACTTACTAAATCTCATTAAATGTTAGCTGCTGTGATGGTGATGATGATGATGATGATGACAAGACTGATGACTATGTCAAGATGGTTCCTTCTTTTTTTTTTTTTGAGTTGGAGTTTCACTGTCACTCAGACTGGATGCAGTGGCCGCTCCCGGCCACCGCAGCCTCGACCT
>NW_007247411.1:720737-744781 GCF_000164805.1 Carlito syrichta
AATTCACTCACCTCAGCCTCCCAAAGGCGCGGGATTACAGGCTGAGCCACCGAGCCCGGCTAAGATGGTTCCTTCTGATAGTTATTATTATTTTTTGATTTGGGGTCTCGCTCTGTCATCCAGGCTGGAGTGCTGTGATGCAATCACAGGCTATCTGCAGCTTCAAACTCCTAGGCTCAAGAGATCCTGCCACCTCAACCTCCCAAGTAGTTGGGACTACAAGCCCACGCCACTGCATGTGGCTAATTAAAAAAAAAAAATGTTTTTAGAGATGAGGTCTCACTATCTTGCCTAGGTTGGCCTAAACTCCTAGACTCAAGTAACCCTCCCGCTTCAGCCTCCCAAAGTGCTAAGATTACAGGTGTGAGTCATCACGCCTGGCTCTGACGGTTTGTATTTTATTTTATTATATGATTTACTTATTTATTTTTGAGTTGGAGTCTCACTCCTTCGCCCAGGCTGGAGTGCAGTGGCACACACACTCACAGCCACCCCAGCATCGAACTTTTGAGCTCCAGCGATCCTTCCACCTCAGCCTTCCGAGTAACTGGATCTATAGATGCGCACTACCATGCCCATGATTTTTTAATTTTTTATTGTAGAGATGAGGTCTCGCCAAGTTTCCCAGGCGGGTCTCGAACCCGCGGGCTCAGGCAATCCTCTCGCCTCGGCCTCCCAAAGTGCTGGGTTTACAGGCTGAATCACCGAGCCCAGCCAGGTTATTTTTGATGGGAACAATATCTACTAAATTCAGATTTGATAAAATGACATTCTTTATGGATGAGTCTCAGGTATGTATTATAAACAAAACTATTACTAAAGTAAGATTTAACACAGCGCTTTAGTATAGATACTTATAAGTAAAGAAACATCCTATGTGAATTTAGTTTTTACCTCTCTCTCTTAGCTGGGGAGAGGTAGTTGAATAGCCTGAAAGGCCAGTGATCCACATCTTTGTTAATTTCTTTGGTCCCCTTGTTTTTGATCTTTGGTCTTTTTCAATGAATATACTCTGTCTAACATTATCCTTATTGGCCTTCTTGGACTCGGTTTCTAGGAACTTTTTTCTCTGTGCTATTCTGGATATTGTAAGGTATGTATGAGTTGCTTTTGCAAGTAATCAGGTTTACTGAATTAAGGTTTACTGTGCCTTACCAGGACTTGCTGACTTAGTGCTCAGGTCTTATTAGCTTCCTTTGTTTCTCTCTTATTTCTCAACATCCACATCTTTTGTCTTCTGCATTCAATAAACTGTGGAGGTAGTAGAACTTTGTTTTGCTACTTCAGTACACTGGTTAGGAGAAAGGCCCCAGAGTCAGACTGCCTGTCTGAATTAGGCTCCATTATTCATTCATTAGCTGTGGGATTTTACCTAATTAACTTTACTCTGTCTCAGTTTCCTCTTCTTCAGTCGTGACAATTATCAGTACCCAAATTGTAGAACTGTAAAAATTAAATGAGATGATCTATGTACTAGCACCTAGTCTAGTGCCTGGTATATAGGGAATCCTTAATAGATGTTATTATAATATTATCAGTATGACTTGAGCTTCTTCCCTATGAGAGGATTATACTTCTTTCCATTGATGTTAGGAACAGCCAAATGACTTGCTTTGCCTAATGATATGAGCAGAGCTGATGTATGCAACTTTCAAGTGGAAGCTTTTCGATCTAGTGCACCTGTCCACCATAGCTTTGTTCCCTCTGCCATGAGAATGCACCTTCAAGACAGCTGTGCTCTCTGTGTGTCAAGGAAGAGACTAGTAGCTGACCTGTCAAGGATCAGTTTCACGAGCAGGAAATACACCTTTAAAGTTGGGAGAAGCAGATATTTGCAATTGTGTATAACTTAAGGAAAGTAAATACATTTCTCATGCCACCAACATTCATTGTCAGACTGTTATTTGTTCAGTCACTTTGTATCCGTAGGTCTTTGTGTTTACTTTTAGAAGGTAGAAATATCTGCCAAGAAATATCTTTACTTTCATCATAAAGTTGACCATTTGGCCAGCAAAAGACTTGACCTCTGAGCAGTCCCACATTTAGGGAAGTACTTGTTATCCTCTGCTATGTTCCACTATGACCTTGTGTCTTGATATGCTGTTCAGAGGTACATGGCACTTCTGTAAACTTAGTTATACAATCTTGATGTTTTACTTTTAAAGATTTTTGGTCAACTGAATTTAAAAACTGTTTGTTGCAATTCTTTGGCGCAGAAGAAATAATGCTTATATATTTTGACATAAATCTGCATTACCATGAATAATTATTTTTTTAAAAAAGATAGTGACATGATGAGATTCTTTTTTTTTTTTTTTTTTTTTTAGTTGGAGTCTTACTCTATCGCCCAGGCAGGAGTACAGTGGCATGCTCATGGTCACCCCAACGTCGACCTGCTGGGCTCCAGCAATCCTGCCTCAGCCTTCTCAGTAGCCTGAACGACAGGTGAGCATTACCACATTTTTTTATTTATTGTAGAGATGAGGTCTTGCCAAGTTGCCCAGGCTGGTCTTGAACCTGCAGACTTAGGCAGTCCACTTGCCTGGGCCTGCCAAAGTGCTGGGATTACAGGCTGAGCCACTGAGTCCAGCCACATGATGAGAATTAATTTGCCTAATATTTTCTAAATGTTCCTGAATTATATGAAAATCAAAACTGGGAATTTAGAAATCACTGGTAGAGCTTGTAATATAATAAAATCTAGAGATAAAAAATTTTAAAAAGTCTTTATAACCCTTATGAAAATTTTCTATATGCTTTCCAATTATATTTAATAGTACATGATTAAATAACTTAATGATCAAAACTATTATAAAACAGGCTGGGCATGGTGACTCACACCTGTAATCCCAGCATTTTGGGAGACCAAGGTGGGAGGATTGCTTGAATCCAGAAGTTTGAGACTACCATGGATAACATAGTGAGACCTCATATCTACAAAAAAAATCAAACAATTAGCCAGGTATGGTAGCATGCACCTGTCATCTTTGCTACTTGGGAGGCTCAGGAGGGAGGATCGCCTGAGTCCAGGAGGTCAAGCTGTGATCGTGTCACTGCACTCCAGCCTGAGAGTCAGCAACAGAGCAAGACCTCAACTCAAAAACAAACAAACAAAAAAACCCAAACAAAACAACAACAAAAAACCTATTATAAAACACATGATTTTTTTGTTAATCACTGATCTCAAAGCTAATTATTTTCCTAAACTTGAATTTTTTAAAGACAATTTCATGTATGTATCCTGTCTTCTCAGGCAGTCCCAAGGAGCTATAGATAAGAATGTACTCCATTATAGGTAATTACAATGGTCTTTAGAGAAGGAAGGTGCATTCCATATTCTTAATATTCAGGAATAATAAGCCCAAAGTAACAGCAGAGAGTTTAGGATGGGAATAGCAAAAAAGGAGGGTTCTAATATTAAACTGCCTTTCCATATTAATCACAACAATACCCAGTTTATTGGAACATCTTTACCAAGTATTTGGAATTTTGGCTCAGGTGACGGTAATAAGTTAGAGAAAGGTGGGAGGCATATTTTTCTTTCTTCTTTTAAGAACTTTTTAAAAAAAGTACTTAGAAAAGACATACTGGGCAGGAATTGTACTAGAAGGAAGATGCTGACACAGAAGCCATGTGTTACATCAGAGCGTGCTTTTAGTTCTGGAATAACTAACACCTGACTGTGGACTTGGGCAAATCACTTAGATTCATAGATCTTAGCTTCCTCATTTGTAAAATTGAGTTGGGTTAGATATGATCACTAATATCAGGAAAATGAGCTTCTGAAACTTTATGAAATTCTGTCACAAAGTACATTCTTCAAAAAATATTGGATAGGCTGGGCTTGGTGGCTCAGCCTATAATCTCAGCACTTGGGGAGGCTGAGGCGAGTGGATTGCCTGAGCCCACAGGTTTGGGACCAGCCCAGGCAACTTGGTGAGACCTTGTCTCTACAATTTAAAAAAAAAAAAAAATCAGCTGGGTACAGTAGCGCGCACCGGTAGTTCCGGTGACTTGGAAGGCTGATGGGGAAGGATCGCTGGAGCCCAGCAGGTTGATGCTGGGGTGGCCGTGAGTGTGCCACTGCACTCCAACCTGGGCAATGTAGTGAGACTCCAACTCAAAAAAAAAAAAAAAAATTGGGTAGCAAACTCTTTCTAGTAGAGTCAATGCATCATATTTTGGAAAACAACTTTAGGGACTACAAAAAATATTATTGGTTGATTCACTCACCCATTCCAACTCTCTGTCCCTTGTCTTCCCTAGTATAGAGACTGGAAAAATGAATAACAAAGAAAGAAATAAAATTCCCTTTTCCAGATTTCCTTAGAGACAGCATTGATGATGTGACACAGTTGTGGCCAGTGAGAGCTAGGTGGAAATCTGTTGGGACTTCTGGGAAAGCCTGCGTTTTCCTGACACATGTACTACTCTTTTTATGTTTCTCTTACTGTCTAGAAAAAGATTTGATGGCTGGATCTACAACAGCCATTTCATGAGGAAAAGGCCAAAAAATTTACAAAACCTTGGCCTTCTGTCCCTGAGCCATCAAACCAGTATCAGCAGCTTTCTATCTTCAGACTTATGTTAAAATTAAATAAATACAATTTTAATTTGCTCAAACCACTGTTTATTTAGAATTTTAGTGGCTTAGCAGACTCTAACTCTTTAGAGGGACTAAAAATGAATTCCTTTAAAAAGACATCCTAAAATTCATGTATGTTCATTCACATGGCAAACAACATTATCCAGCAGGTTGAACACACCACCTTTAAAAGTTAACATCAATTTATATTTTAACATCATAAGGTAACATTATATGAGAGCCAAAATATAACCTAATGTTTAGTTCAAGCATATTGAAAAATAGCCCATAAGCCGGGCTCGGTGGCTCAACCTGTAATCCCGCGCCTTTGGGAGGCTGAGGTGAGTGGATTGCCTAAGCCCGCGGGTTTGAGACCCGCCTGAGCAGCGAGACCTCATCTCTACAATAAATCAAAAAATCAGCCAGGTGGTAGCGCATGCCTGAAATTCCGACTACTTGGAAGGCTGAGGCGGAAGGATCGCTGGAGCCCAGCAGGTTGAGGCTGCGGTGGCCGGGAGCGGCCACTGCACTCCAGTCTGGGCAACAGTGAGACTCCAACTCAAAAAAATAAAATGGCCCATAAATAGCATTCATTTGTGTTCTTTCTCTAACTTAATTTGCATAAAAATTATTTATGTTGAGTTATTTTCTGGTAGGGGCTTTAATTCCCCTACTAATATTATATGTAGAAACATAGACATGTACATATAAATATATATATAGATGTAAAAAATCTCCTGTAATGTAAGCTTGACTAGCTATAGATTTGAGGTACTTAGATCACCTTAATGTAAAAGAGCTATAAGAATAAATATAAAAACAGTTATTTCAAGTTCATCCTGAAAGCATACACGTATATACAAATGCTTTTCCTTTTTTCAAAATTCAAAAACTTTGTTGAGGGCCTGAGAACATGTGCATGCTAATGATACTTCATATTTGTTTGTGGCTAATTGCAGTTCAGAGTATTTCATAAATGAGCCATAGGTTGTGATTAAATCATAAATGAGCCATAGGTTGTGACCCACATGTTTTTACATAAGAAAGGAATTATTAAAAATGGAGGCAGTGTATTTAACCAGTTTCCATTCAAAATTTAGCAAGAAAATGAAATCCTTAATGGGTCACATTACTATCTCTATTACTGCACACAACTCTCCCTTCAATGGGGAATTCCTGAACAGATGATGAGCAGTATATTCATTGTTGCAGACCTAGAAATGGACAAAATTAATTGAGAAAAATAGTTATTTAAACCTCCAGAGGAAGTATTATCAGCCATCACAAGAAAATTGATACTAAAAATGAACTGACGTCTAGGAAAAAACGATCTCAGGAAAAATTGAAGCTTTTATGGTAAGGCCTACTAACACGCCCAAAGATTTTCCTAGATGACAAACACAATGAAAACCACATATGGGAAAATACTACAATGAACATTGGCCTTGCGCCTTGCGCCTTGGGTAGTTTCTAGGGTAAGAGGCTCTGCCTCATGCTGAATGTGTCTTCTTCCCTTGTGGTTAGAGTTGCACATGCTGACTCCATTTTGTTTTGTAATTTTTTTTTTTGAGTTGGAGTCTCATTCTGTCACCCAGACTGGAGTGCAGTGACCGCTTCCGGCCACTGCAGCCTTGACCTGCTGGGCTCTGGCCATCCTTCCGCCTCAGCCTTCCAAGTAGCTGGAACTACAGGTGCGCGCAACCACACCCGGATAATTTTTTTTCATTTATTGTAGAGATGAGGTCTCACCAAGTTGCCCAGGCAGGTCTCGAACCCTCGGGCTCAGGCAATCCACTCGCCTCAGAGAGAACCCACACTTTAGGGCTATCTCTCAAGAAACCCTATTTCTGGAAGGTCAGATGTTCACGTTCTCTGTACTTGCCTCTGCGTGGGTGTTGTCCTTTATTCTTAGGATTCTTATAGCTCTTTGTTTTCACCCTTTCGTGTATGGCATTACTTAGGGGAAGAGCCAGGTTTAGTAGGGCCTGAACTTTAAATGTACTTAGGGATCCATTTAAGTAAAATACTAAATTGTGAATACGCAGCCTTGGAAGACACCCATGCAAATAGGGGGTCCCTGAAGGCTAAGCTTCATTAGCTTCATGGTAAAATCCACCTCTGGTAGTCCATTCTTCTAGCTACATTTATTTAACTATTACTTCTATTACTTCTATACCTTTACTTTTTCAATGGTATCATTCTAAATTAATATTCAGAAACATGATTTACAGTTTCTGCCATAGTGTTCTGCAAACAGTGGTGTTCAGTTAATTTTGTTGACTGTGTTGTAACAAAAGATGGAGATTTTTTTATTTGTAAAGAACAATGTTTAATTTGAAATGCAACATAAATTTATTTTATTTCAAAGATGTGGGATATGATTCAGGGGTAGGTATACAAATGGTCATTGCACAGGTAAAGTTTGGGTCTCACTTTGGTCCCCACTTCTCCTGATTTGAGATCAAGTACCTTTATTTATGACGTGTGTCCCCCAACCCCCAGCAGTTTCCTAGTATTGCCAATTCCTTTCTTATAGTATTATGATTATTGTTCAGGGTCCACTGATGGTACTCAGTTCTTTGTTTCTGTGCAAGATCACTCAGTATTATAGCCTCTAAGTCCATCCAAGTTGTTGCGAAGTTCATAATTGTGTCCTTCTTTATGACTGTGTAATATTCCATTGTATATATATACCACATATATTATATCCAGTCCAGTTTCGATGGGCAGCACGGTTGTTTCCCTGTGTTTGCTATTGTGAATAATACTGCAATAAACAAGTGTGTGCAGGTATCTTGTTTGTAGAGTGATTTAAGTTCCTCCAGGTATACCCAGAAGGGGGATTGCTGGGTCGTATGGAAGGTTGAATTTTAGCTCTTTTAGGAATTGCCACACTGTTTTCCAGAAAGACATTTTAAGATACGCTTATGTCATAACCAAACACAAACAGGTTCTAAGAGGCTGCACCCCACAGGTGATCACTGGCAAGAATAGACTCAAGCACAGCACTTGGTGATCCTAACTTAGAATCATAGGAGTTTGCAATCAGACTGGATAGGCTAAGTAATATTGTAGTAACAACAAACCCCCAAATCTCAGTGGTTTATTTATTTTATTTTATTTTATTTTATTTCAAAGATGTGGAGTACAATTCAGGATTAGGTATACAAGTGGTCATCATACAGGTAAAGTTTGGGCCTCCTTTAGCCTGGTTTGAGATCAGGTACCCTTATTAATGTTATGTGCCCTCCTCCCTCCCCTAGGTTTCTGGCTACTGCCAATCCTATATTATTATGGTAGTTGTTCAGGGTCCACTTATGAGTGAGAACATATGGTACACAGTTCTTTGTTTCTGTGATAAATCACTGAGTATTATAAACCCTAAATGCATCCAAGTTGCTGCAAAGTCCATAATTTTGTTCTTCTTTATGACCCTGTAATATTCCATCATGTATATATACAACATTTTTTAATTCCAGTTCAGTTTTGATGGGCAGCACGGTTGGTTCCATGTTTTTGTGATTGGAAATAGTGCTGCAATAAACATACATATGCAGGTATCTTTTCTGTGGAGTGATTTAAGTTCCTCCAGGTAGATCCCCAGAAAGGAGATTGCTGGGTTGTATGGAAGGTCAATTTCTAGTTCTTTTAGGAATCGCCACACTTTTTTCCAAAGAGGTTGAACTAGTTTGCATTCCTACCAACAGTGCTGAAGCGTTCCCTTTTCTCTGCATCCTTGCCAGCATCTGTTGTTTTTTGTTTAATTGATGATGACATTCTTACTGGAATTAGGTGGTAACTCTTTGTGGTTTTGATTTGTATTTCTCTGATGCTTAGTGAGGCTGAACATCTTCTCATGTATCTGTTGGCTGTTCATATGTCTTCTTTTGAGAAGTGTCTATTCATGTTTTTTGCCCATTTTTTAAATGGGGCTGTTTGCTTTTTTCCTTTCAGCATGTTTGAATTCTTTGTAGATCCTGGATGTTAGGCCTTTGTCAGATATGCAGCTGACAAATATTTTTTTCCCATTCTGTGGGCTGTCTCCATGCTCTCTTGATGGTTTCTTTTGCTTTGCAAAAGCTTTTCAGTCTAACTTTTCTCTTATGGCATGGGCTTTTGATCAGGAATTGGTTGCCTATTCTGATTTCCATAAGGGTGTCTCCTGAATTTTCTAGGGCTCTTAATATTTGGCATGTATTACTTCTGCTAACATTTCATAGGCCATAGTAAGACATAGTAAGACATACAGGTAAGCTAGCTATCAGTGGGTGGGAGATATGGCCCCTTAGGTGCTTCCACAGGTATTTCTAATAATAGTAACATTTTCACAATACTTCTCCATCTCAAGAAAACTACAAAACATCTACCATCTCTATTGCCACAGATATTATCTTCCCCTTCATATCTAACATTTTAAAAAAATTTAGCATGAGATTTCCCCCACCCACTTAAATGCAGATAATAGTATCAGTCTTTGTTTTATTTAACTTGACAAATAAAAATTATGTTATTATTGTGTACAGATGTTTTGAAGTATGTATGCATTCTGGAATGACTATGGCTAGCTAGATGCAATTAACATATGAATTACCTCACAAACATGTTTTTGTGGTGAGAACATTTAAAATCTAAGGTTAACCACTTTCAAGACTACAATATATTGTTATTAACTATAGCCACGTGGTTGTGCAATTGATCTCTTGAACCTATTCCTCTTATTTAATAGAAATTTTGTATCCTGGGACCCACATCTCCTTAACACCTCCTACCCTGGCCCCGCTCCTGGTAACCTCCATGTTACTCTCTGCTTTTATGAGTTCAACTTTTTTAGATTCCACATATAGTGAGATAATGCTGTATTTTCCTTTCTGTGATTGGTTTATTTCACTTTACGTAATGTCCTCCAGGTTCATTCACATTGTTGAAAATTATAGAATTTCCTTTTTAAAAAGAAAAAGCTGTATAGAATTCCATTGTGTATGCATACAACATTTTCCTTGTCTACTTATCTGTTGTTAGTTCCTTGGGTTGATTCCTTATTGTGGCTATTGTGAATAATGCTGCAGGAAACATGGGTGTGCAGATGTCTCTTCAATATATTGATTTCATTTCCTTTGGATAGATATCCAATAGTGTGGTTGCTGGGTCATAATTCTATTTTTAATTTTTTGAGGAACCTCCATACTATTTTCCATAATGGCTTTACATTTACATTCCCACCAACAGTGTGCCAAGTTTCCCTTTTCTCCATATCCTCTCCAACACTTTTTATATTTCATCTTCTTGATAATAGTCATTCCAACAGATGTGAGGTGATATCACTTTGCGGTTTTAGTTTGTATTTCTTTGATAAATAGAAATGTTGAGCACTTTTTCACATATCTATTGGTACTCTTTATGTCTTCTTTTGAGAAATATCTGTTCAGGTCTATTGTCCATTTTGAAAACTGGGTTATTTGTTTTCTTGCTATTGAACTGTTTGGGTTTCTTATATATGTTGGATGTTAGCCTCTTATCGGGCTAACAAGTATATATTGTTTGCAAATATTTTCTCCCAATTTGTGGATTGTCTCTTCACTGTGTTGGTTCCTTGTCTATGCAGAAGCTTTTTAGTTTGATGTAATCCTATTTGTCTATTTTTTTTTGTTGCCTGTACTTTTGGGGTCCTAGCCAAGAAATTATTAATCAATCAGACCAATGTCATGAAGATTTCCTCTATGTTTTCTTCTAGTAGATTTATAGTTTCAGGTCTCAATTTAAGTCTTTAATCCACTGTGTTTTTTTTTGTATATAAGTGTAAGATAAGGGTCCAATTTCAGTCTTCTGCATGTGGACATCCAGTTTAAACACCACTGATTGAAGAGAATGTCTTTCTTCATTGTGTGTTTTTGGCAACTTTGATGAATATCAATTGACTGTAAATACATGGGTTTATTTCTCGGCTTTTTGTACTGTTCCATTGGTCAACATGTCTGTTTCTATGTAGGTACTATGCTGCTTTGGTTACAGTAGCTTAATGATATGTTTTGAAATCAAGGAGTATGATGCCTCCAGTTTTTTGTGGTTCTTGTTCGAGAGTGCTTTGGTAATTTAGCAGCTTTTGTGGTTCCATACAAATTTTAGGATTTTTTTCTATTTTTTGTGAAAAATAACATTTGTATTTTGACAGGGATTGCACTGCACTGAATTTGTAGATTGCTTTGGGTAGTGTGGACACTTTAAAAATATTAATTCTTTCAATCTATGAACAAGAAGTATCTTTTCATTTATTTGTATTTTCTGCGAGTTCTTTCATTAATGTTTTATAGTTTTCAGTGTGTGGGTCTTTCACCTCCTTTGATACATTTTATATTAAAAATAAAATTTATATTTTATTTTTGCAGCTATTATAAATAGGGTTGTTTTCTTGATTTTTTTTTCTTTTGGATAGTTTGTTGTAAGTGTTTAGAAATGTTGCTGATTTTTGTGTGTTGATTCTGTATCCTGCAACTTTACTGAATTTGCTTATTAGTTTTAAGGGTTTTCTGGTGGTCTTTAGGGTTTTCTCTATATATAATCATGCTATCTGCAGAGACAATTTAACTTCTCCTTTTCCAATTTAGATGTCTTCTATTTCTTTCTCATCCTGAATTACTCTCTCTAGAACTTCCAGTGCTATGTTGAATAGAAGCGGCAAGAATACATATCGTCTCTTTGTTCTTAATTTTACAAGAAAACTTTTTACCATTGAGTATAATGTTAGCTATGAGTTTGTTGTATATGGACTTTATTGTGTTGCTGTACATTCTTTTTATATCTAATTTGGTGAGAGTTTTTATCATGAAAAAATGTTGTTTTGTAAAATCCTTTTTTTTGTTTGTTTTTGTTTTTGTTTTTTTGAGTTGGAGTCTCACTCTGTTGCCCAGTTGCATCTATTGAGATGATTATATGGTTTTTGTCCTTCATTATGTTAATGTGCATCATATTTATAGATTTGCATATGTTGAGCCATACCTGCATTCCAGGGATAATAACCACTTGATCATGTTGAATGATACTTCTAGTGTGCTGTTGAATTTGACTTGTTAGTATTTTGTTGAGCATTTTTCCATTTATGGTCATTAGAGATATTGGCCTGTAATTTTCTTTTCTTAAGGGTTTTTGTCTGGCTTTGGTAACAGAATATTGCTGGCCTTGTAAAATGAGTTTGGAGGTATTTCTTTTTCTTTAATTTTTTGGATGCATTTGAGAAGAGTTTGCATTAGTCCTTCTTTAAGTGTTTGGTAGAATTCAGCAGTAAACCTATCACGTCCTGGGCTTTTCTCTGATGAAAGACTTTTTATTACTGATTCAATCTCCTTATTTATTATTGGTCTATTCAGATTTTCTATTTCGTCATAATTCAATATTGGTAGCTTGTATGTATCTAAAAAGTTGTTTCTTTTAGATTATCCAATTTTTTGGTGTTTAATTATTCATAGTAATCTCATAATCCTTTGTATTACTGTGGTATGAGTTCTAATGTCTCTTCTTTCATTTCTGATTTTATTTATTTTAGTCTTCTCTCTTTTCTTACTTAGTCTAGCTAAATGTTTGTTAATTATGTCTACCTTTCCAAAAATCAACTCTTAGTTTTGTTGATCTTTTCTTTTTTCTAATCTTAATTACATTTATTTTTGCTCTTATTTTTATTACTTCCTTTGTTATATTAGTTCTGGGCTTAGTTTACTTTTTTTGGTCCTACTTCCTCACGTTGTAATATTAGATTTTTATTTGACATCTTTTTTACTTTTTGATGTAGACATTTATTGCTACTATAAACTTCCCTTACAGAATTACTTTCACTGCATCCCATAAGATTTGGTGTGTTGTGTGCCCATTTTCTTTTGCCTCATGATATATATATATATTTTTTGAGTTGGAGTCTCACTCTGTTGCCCAGACTGGAGTGCAGTGGCCGCTCCCGGCCACCGCAGCCTCGACCTGCTGGGCTCTGGCGATCCTTCCGCCTCAGCCTTCCAAGTAGCCGGAATTACAGGCATGCGCTACCACGCCCGGCTGATTTTTTGATTTATTGTAGAGATGAGATCTTGCTGCCCAGGTGGTTCTCGAACCCGCGGACTCAGGCAATCCACTCACCTCAGCCTCCCAAAGGTGCGGGATTACAGGCTGAGCCACCAGCCGGCTTCCTCATGATATTTTTAAAGTTATCTTTAAATTTCTTATTTGACCCATTGGTTGTTCAGGAGCTGGTTGTTTAATTTTCACATATTTGTGAATTTTCCAAAATTCTTCCTGTTATTGATCTGGTCAGTAATAGTCAGTAATAATATGATTTTCAAGGTCATAAAATTGACTTGGTAAAATTTCTATCTTAAATTTGTTTTTTGTAGCCTAACATATCACTAATTCTAGAGAATATTTCATGTGCACTTGAAAAGAATATGTATTCTGCTGTTGGATGGAATGTTTTGTCCAGGTTTGTTAGGTCCCTTTGGTCTAAAGTGTAGTTGGAGTCCAACATTTTCTTATTAAATTTCTGTCTGAGTCACCTGATCATTGCTAAAAGTAGGTACTGAAGTCCCCTACCACTATTATATGATAGCCTACTTCTATTTTTTTTTAGCTTAGAAAATATAGTTTATTTAAAAGTAAGAGAGCAAGAGAGCGAGAGCAAGAGAGAGAGAGAGAGAGAGAGAGAGAGAGAGAGAGAGAGGATTCACTTCCTCGAGGCAGGGAAGGGGGCCAAAACCAGGAAACATGGAAACATGGCTTGGCCATAACTCAAAGAGCACATGGCCACATCATAGCTTAGCAAGTCAATGGCCTCAAGTCTATTAATATCTGCTTTATATATTTAGATTCTTTGAAATTGAGTGCTTACATATTTATGGTTGTTATTTCCTGTTGATGAATTGACCACTTTATCATTATGTAATGATCTCCTTTATTTTATTTGATATTTGCATGGTAACCTCTGCTGTCTTTTGGCTTCTGTTTGAATGAAATATACTTTTTCCTCCTTTCACTTTCAGTCTATTTGAGCCCTTAAAGGTGAAGTGAGCCTCTTGTAGGCATCATATAGTTGGGCCTGTCCATTTATTTCCTCTATATCTTTTGACTGGATAATTTATTCCATTTCCATTCAAAGTTACTATAGGTAAAGATTTACTATTACCTGTTTGTTAATTTTTCTTTCTTTGTTTTGTAGATTCTTTGTTCCTTTCTTCCTCTCTTATTGTCTTCCTTTGTGATTAGGTGACTTTTTTTCTCTAATAGTATGCTTTGATTTGTTGCTTTTTATTTTATATGTATCTACTATAGGTTTTTGCTTTATGGTTACCATGAGACTTACATAAAACATCTTATAGTTATAACAGGCTACTTTAAGATGATAACTACTTATCTTTGTGTAGAAAAACAATACTTTTATTTCACTCTCCATTTAAGATATTGATGTTACAACTTGCATCTTTTATTATTGTGTATACCTTAACAAATTAATGTAACTATTAATTTTAATAGTTTTGTATTTTAATCTTCATACTAAAGATATAAGTGCTTTATATACCACCATTACAGAATTATAGTATTCTGAATTTGACTTTATACTTACTTACCTTTACCAGTGAATTTTATATTTTCATATATTTTCCTTTTGCTAACTATAGTTGTTTTACTCCGCTTGAAGAAATCTCTTTAGCATTTCTTGTTAGACAAGTCTGGTGGTGATGAACTCTCTCAGCTTTTTGTTTGTTTGTTTTTCCTTCATTTCTGAAGGACAGCTTTGCTAGATCTAGTAGTATTGATTAGCAGATTTTTTTTTCTTCAACATTTTGAATATATTATTCCACTTTCTCCTGGCCTATAAGATTTCTGCTGAGAAATCTATAGTCAGCCTTATTAGAACACCCTTATATGTGATATGCTTCTTTTCTCTTGATGCTTTCAGGATCTTGTCTGTAATTTTTGACAGTTTAATTATAATATATCTTAGTGTAGTCTTGTTTGGATTGCATCTGACTGGAGACTTTTGCCTTCCTGAACTTTGATATGTGTATCTTTTTCCAGATTTGAAAAGTTTTCTGCTATTATTTCTCTAAGTAATCTTTCTGGCTCTTTGTCTCTCTTCTTTCTTTCTTGAATTACTACAATTCAAGTATTGGCTCTTTGGAATCTGTCCTATAGGCTTTGTAAGCTTTACTTATTCCTTTTCGTTCTTTTTTTTTCTCTTCTTGCTATATTTTTTCCTCTTCTTGCATAACCTGTAAACCTTTTCCAGTTCACAGATTCTTTCTTATGTTTCCTTAATTCTCCTGTCGATGTTGTCTATTGTATTTTTCATTCTATTCATTGTATTTTTCAGTTCTATATTTGTTTGCATTTTTAAAATAATTACAATCTCTATAATATTTCTAATTTTATCATTAATTATTATTCTGGTTTCATTGAATTATTCTCTGTGTTTTCTTGAAGTTCACTAAGCTTCCTTAAGCCAATTATCTTGAATTGTTTGCCAGGCATTTCATAGATCAATTTCTTTGGGATCAGTTACTGGTACTGGTTTTGAGACTGAATCTGCAGGGGCTGGACCTGAGGTCTGTTGAAGCAGGCCCAGACCCTGGGTCTGCTGGAGTGTAGAAAAATAGGGCAAGGACTAAAGGGTGGTGCCACAGAGACTAACCTGGAACTGGGCAGGCCTGGAGACCCCATACACGGGTGCTGACCTGGTGGCTGAGGTCAGAGGTGCCAATCTGGTGCTGTGGCATGCCTGAAGCCTGGGGTTGTGTGGGGTTAGCAGGTTGGAACAGATCTGGAACCTGTATTGAAAGGGCTGGCCTGATGAGTAGACTTGTAGGGAGGCTGGTATGTTGCTGGGGCATGCCCAACCCTGGAGCCATTGGGGTCAGCCTGCAGTCAAAGCCTGGAGAAGTCAAATGCTGCTTCTGCTGCTGGGACTGGCTTGTACCTATAGCAAACCTAGAAACTGAGTCAGATGGACAGTCCTGGAGCTTGAGCCTGTGAAGGCTGGCCTGGTGGTTCAGTCCAAGAGTACTGGCCATGGAGCTGTGGGGGTCTTTCTGGCACTGGGTTTTACTGGGGAGTCCTGGTGCTGGGGTCTGGTGATCATTTTCCTTTCCTTTCCTCAAGTGAAGGGTATCCCTCTCCATACTGTGCTGCCTGAGGTTGAGGAAGAGGTAACACACGGGTGATGTAAAACTGTGATTCCTACACTTTTGAATATGTCTTTTCTTATTTCTGTGATACATCTAAGTGTTACATTCTCACACCTGGTGTCTTTAGTACTTATGAACGTATGTTTTGTGCATGGATAGTTGTTCAAATTGATTTTTCTGAAGGAGCACAAGCACTGGAAAATCTTCTTTCACCATCTTGCTGACATATGGATCCTACCTTAGAGGGAAAATTTCTGTTTAATCCCTTTCTTGACTTCACATATATTAAGAACCTATTATGTTGAGAACACTATGCTGATCTCTGGAGATAAAAAGTGAATGAGTATACAAAAATTCCAAATAAATCCAGGCCACATTAGGATGGCTGGCATGGGGCAGCTAGAGTGAATTTCTCCTACAGAATGAACTCAGTCAGAGAGAGTTTCATCAGCACCCAGAGAGGAATGGACTCATGCAGTATGCCGCATGAGTCTCCAAGGGAGTGATAATAATCACTTAGAGCAAAGAAAAAGAAAATCCAGTGACCTGGGCTGGAACTGGCCAGTCTTGCTTGTACTACCACAGTCCACCACAGCCTCTGGAAACAGTGGGAATGGCGAGTGACAGGAATTCAGGAGTACTGTGTTCTTGCCATGGGCCTGCAGGGCTCTCTGAGCTTTGTGGAACCCCAGTCCCTCATAGGAAACTGCCTTCTCCATAGCCATGCTGTGCCATGGAGTGGAGCAGGAAAAAAGCCTTGAGCAATGCTAGCTGCCACTTCCCAGGGACTCAAACCTTGCAGGGTGGAGTAGCAGCTTTCCGGTCAGCTTGGGATGGAATGGACTCCAAGGGCAAACCCTACAGCTGCAGACAGTTCCTGACTGGGCAGGTTGCCTGAGAACACTGAGGCTCAGCTGCACCTTGACATTCAGATAGCAGAGTGTCTGAGGCCAAGGCAGAAGCTGAGTGGGATGAGTTGCCATAGCAAACTCTCAACCCCTGGCTCCTTGTAAACTCTTCTGAGCCTGCTCTGCACAACAGCAGTACCCTAGTGGCTAGAGAATCCCTTCTAATCCCCACTGGGGCAGCTAAGAATGTACATTTGTGGGTTGCTTTGCTTTCTTTCCCCTGCAATACCCCAGAAGGCTCAAAACAGGCAGAGAACCCAGGGAATCCCCAGAATACCACCTTTGGGTTAGGCTGGCTGGGCACTTTCTTGTAGCAGCACTCACCAAGGAGAAACCCTACAGCCACCATTGTAGTCAGCTGTCTCCCACAAGTGCTATTTCCTAGTCAGAGGTCAACAGTACAGCCAACCACATCAGATACAATACCTTGGCTTTGGGGAATGCCTGATCCCAAGTACCAGCTAACAACACTTTCCAAGCCACTCAAGCCACTCATAAAAAGTTCACAGGCTTTTTTTTTTCTTATCAGCATATGAAACATTCTCCAAGATAGACAACATGATAGGTCACAAGTCAAGTCTCAATAAATTCAAAATAATCAAAATTACATCAAGCACCATCTCAGGTCACAGCAGAATAAAACTAGAAATTAACTCCAAGAAGAACTTGCAAAACCAAACCAAGACATGGAAGTTAACCAATTTGTTCCTGAATGATATCTGGATCAACAATGAAATCAAGATGGAAATGAAAAAAATTACTTGAAAAGAATGACAACAATGAAACAAGTTATAAACCTCTGGGACACAGTCAAAGCTGTGCTCAGAGGAAAGTTTTTAACATTTAAGGTCTACATATAAGACTGAAAGATCACGTATCTTTCAACCTAGCATCACACCTCAAGGAACTAGAAAAACACACAAACCAACCCCAAACCTAGCAGAGAAAAGGAATAATGAAGATCATAGTAGAATAAAATGAAATTGAAATTAAAAAAATTACAAAGGATCAATGAAACAAAAACTTAGTTATTTGAAAAGGTAAACAAAATTGATAGTTCACTCAATTAATTAAGGAACAAAGAGAGAAGACTCAAATTAGCTCAATCCGAAATGAAATAGGAGACATTACAATGGAAACAACGGAAATTCAAAAGATCATCTGAGACTATTATGAATACCTCTCTGTAAACAAACTAGACAATCTATAGGAAATGGATATATTCTTGGAAGCACACAACCCCCCAACCTTGAATCAGGAAGAAACAGAAATCTTAAACAGACCAGATATGAGTAGCGAGATTGAAATGATAATTAGAAGTCTCGCAACAAAAAAAAAGTCCAGGATCAGCTGAATTCTACCAGAACGGCAAAGAAGAACTGGTACCAATTTTAGTGAAGCTATTCCACAAGACTTAAGAGGAGGGAATCCTCCCTAACTCATTCCAACTCAGAAACAAAAAAACCAAACCCCACATGTTCTCACTCATATATGGAAGCTAAATGGTCGCAACAATGAAAATAATAGACATTGAAGAAACCAATAAGGTCAAGGGTAGTGGTTAGGGTTCAGAAACTTCCTACAGGGCACAATGGTAACTATCTGGGGAATGGGCCACCTGAGACCCAATGCCCACCGCTACACTATATGTCCATTTAACAAATATGCATATGTACCACCTGAATTTAAAATGAAAAAATTTTAGAAAGAATTCCAAATAAATCATGCAGGCACTCTGCCCTAAAAGAGGGGACCATAACTTCCCATTTCTTAAATGCGAGCAGTACATTGAGACTTCTTTTCTGAGAGTATAGTGTGTAAAGGGGGAGAAAAAGAGTAAATTTACAGTGGAGAAATGTGGCAAACACTACCTCAGTCAGATGATAAGATAATCACAAATTGTGATAAATCATGTTGCTAATATGTACACTTGATGTAATGTGGTGAAAATAGGACTTTACCTCTATAATCTTCCTCCCCCAAATCCATAACTTTAGTTTTACCATAGGAAAAATTTTAGATGAATTCCAATAGAGGGGCATCCTACAACATATCTGACCAGCACAACTTAATACTGTCATGGTCATAAAAAACAAGGAAAGTCTAAGAAATTCCCACAGCCAAGAGTCTAAGGAGACATGATCACTAAATGTGGTATCCTACATGGAATCCTGAAATAGAATAAATACCTTAGTAAAAGTGAACAAAATCTGATAAACTATTGATCTCAGTTACTAATACAAGGGGGGCCCCCAAAAACCCCCAAATTATCTTTTGAAGGGCAGTATAGTTTTCCTTGCCCCTTGCAGTATAGTTTTCCTCCACTAGGTAAGTGTTCTTGGAACCCACTGGCATCAATGTACCAGCTAGAATTGTTGTGAGGGGCTGCATTTGGCTTCAGTGAAATTATTTTTGGAGATTCTTTCAACATGTCTGCCCATTTCATGATGGATGATTTACAAGTTTTTAACCAAAAACGGCATGACTCCCATACCCCATGCTCCTTATTCATCCTAAGGTCATAGAAACTAGGATCTTGCCCCAAGTGACTTTTGTTGTTGTTTCTCCAGATGAAAAAAGTCCTCTAAGGGAAACATTTTGCTGATGTGGAAGAGGTGAAACAAAAAATGACAGAAGCACTAAATGCTCAAAAACTATTTTAAACAGTGGAAAAAGCTCCTTGATAGGTGTATTGCATCAAACGGAGAGTACTTTGAAGATAACTGAAGTTTAAACATGTAAGAAAAAATGCACAATTTTTTATAAATAAATTCCAGTTTTTTGGGGGTCCTCCTTTGTATATCAATATCAATGCATGGATTGCAACAAATGTACTATACTAAAGAATGTTGATAGCAGAGGAAAGTGTGCATGTATATGTGTGGAGATATAGGGGGACATAATGGAATTATCTGTACAGTTGTCTCTTGAATAACATAGGTTTGAATTGCACTGGTCCACTTTATACACAGATTTTCTTTCACGTTGGCCACCTGTGAGACATAAGACTGACATCTCTTTTTCCTCTTCCTCGTCAGCCTATTTAATGTGAAAACAAAAGTATACAGACCTTTATGATGACCCACTTCCACTTAATGAATAGTAACTATGCTTTCACTTTCTCATTATTTTCTTAATAAAATTTTCTTTTTCAAGGCCTACTTTATTGTAAGAATACAGTGTATTATATATGTAACACAAAATATGCACTAATTGATTGTTTATGCTGTCGTTTAGACTTCTGGTCAAAAGAATGGATTTTTGATGTTGTAGGAGATTGGTTCTCCCAATGCTTCATTGTTCAAAAGTAAGCTGTGCTATCTTCACAGTTTCTCTGTAAATCTAAACGTGTTCTAAAAAATAAAGTCTATTACAAAAAATAAACAAACTGGTCGGGCTTGGTGGCTCAGCCTGTAATCCCAGCACTTTGGGAGGCCAAGGCAAGTGGATTACCTGAGCCCGAGAATTCAATACCAGCCCGGGCAACTTGGTGAGACCTCGTCTCTACAATAAATCAAAAAAATTAGCTGGGCATGGTAGTGCACACCTGTAGTTCTGGCTTCTTAGAAGGCTGAGGCGGAAGGATGGTCAGAGCCCAGCAGGTCGACGCTGGAGTGGCCGTGAGTGTGCCACTGCACTCCAACCTGGGCAACAGAGTGAGCCTCCAACTCAAAAACAAAAACAAAAAAACAAAAAAAACTACAAAAAATGTGAATGAGTTATCTGTGTCCTCCCAGAGTTCAGTCGAGGAGAGACTAAAATCAGAAAAAATTATAGTGTCACAAATGCTATAAAATAGGTTTGAACAGAGAGCATGACAGTCCAGTCAAAACTTAAAACAATTTTTTAAAAAAATTCTAAAGATGTGAGGTACAATTCAGGGTTCGCTACATAAGTGGTAATTGTACAGGTGAAGTTTGGATCTCCAAACTAGTTTTTCTACTAAACTGTATCTTAACATATTTAAGTCTCCAGTAGCACCAAGCAAGGTACCTTGCTCAGAGGTGGCATTCAAATATTTAGAATGATGAAGAACACAGCTCTCTATTGTGAAATGACCTAGATGTACTAGACACAAATAATTAGAGATAAATCAAGATCAACTACTCCCTGGACCACCTATCTAAAAGATAACAGTAAGTTTCAGTTCAAATTTCTCACATTTATCTTTAGTACATGAACATCTGCTTTGGATACCAGTAAAATCCCAGGGATCAGTCCTATGTGCTTCAGTCACACTTTACACGAAAGATTTTCTTGAGAGACAATAGGGGGGGAATTGTTTCTCTTAGGGTTAGTGGTAGGCAAACACAGTCATTAAAAACATCTAAAGGCTGGGCACGAACCGTTTCTTAAATGACCCCATTTTGGAAAGTAAAGGGTGAAAGAAAGATCACTGGATACTTCTACCTGGTTCATATCCCAATGAGAAATCTCTATAAGATATTTGAGTCAATACCATCTATTTCACTCATGCTAATGAACAGAATCTCTAGTGTGGACAGAAAGTTAAGATAGCAGGAGCTCTAGCACCAAGGAGGCTTAGGAGTGTAACTTTTTAAAATTTAAAACTAGCAGACCACCCCTGAAATGTGAATTTTTTTTTTTTTAAAGCCACCCAACGTTTACTCTCTAACCACATATCATTTACATACAGTAGAGGGCACACAACTTTTTAAAGATCTTGTAATGATTAATTTCAATTGAGGTATAATTTATATATACTATACTATATACATTTTTTTTTAACCTTTTAAAGATATAGAACACTTCAGGGCCCCAGAAGATTCGCTATGCCCATTCCCTCTGCTATGAAACATGTTTGTACTTGTCTTTTATTAGATATGCAATTTTCTTCAGAAGGAAGAATATATATACCTAGGAGTGGAATTGTTGAATCACAGGATAGGCATATGTTTAATTTTACTAGAAACTGCGAAACAGTTTCTAACATAGTTATACCAGTTTACACTCTCACCAGCAATGTATGAAAATTCTAGTTGCTCAACATATTCACAAATAGTATTTTTAATCTTTTAAATTATAACCATTCTAATAGGTGTGTGGTGGTCTTATTGTGATTTCAATTAGCATGATCTTGATGCAGCAGTTAGCTTTTGCTACTTGCCAAACTGTCCTAAAATTTAGTATTTTAAAACAACATCACTCTTAACTCACAATTCTATGTATTGGCTATTTTGGGCTTATTTAGCTGGGCAGGTATAACGCAGACCTCCTCTGGGCTCACTTGTGTTTCTGCATAGCTAGCTAGGCAGCTTTGCTGCTGCGGGTGACTCATTGTGTGTATGCATGTGTGTTTGTGTGACAGCATGTCAGCTGTCTTTTCACCTTTTCACCTGATGGTGCAGTTTTCAGGTACATGAGAATGAAAACTCATGCTCTTCAATACTAAACTTGGAAACCGCACAAGATTACATTTACTACTTCTATAGGTGAAAGGACATCACAAAGTCAGCCTAGGCTCAAGGGTTCCACCTCTTGCTGGGAGAAACTACAGAGTAGTATGGCCATTTTTGTAATCTACCACTGTTAGTCCACTGGTCTCAAAATATTTACTTTGCTCAAACACATTTGCTCACCCCATCCCAGGATCCCCCAAAGTTTCATCTAATTATGGCATCAGGCTTGAAGCTTAGGATTTCATGATTTAAATAAACTAACTGAGGCTCCTAGGTGCATCTCATCTTGTTTCAGATTCTTATGAAAAAAAAAAAAGACACTTTATCGGCACTTCCCTCCACACACAGCCAACATGTGAGAGTGAGATGGGGGAAGGTGAACACAACAGATACTCCCATTCAAAAGGGCTAGAATGCAAAGCACATGGTAGTTGCTGGCTCACAGTGATCCTGATTTCTCAGGGCAACCATTCCCCGCTGCCCCTAGATCCTTGATGAGAGCCTGCTTCTGGGAAGTGGTTCACCCAGTGATTGTTCCTTGCTGCTCCCTGGGAATGGCAATTTTTTCAAGGCACTTGGCTAGACCACACAAAATGAGCTTCCTTTTCCGTAATAAAAGCCCAGGGGTGCAGAAGAGCAGCGTCCTCAGCATGAGTCTTCCCTGGAGAAAGCTGGGAGGTCCCAAGCTGGCCATGTTTTTTAAAAAACTAAATTAAATTAAATTAAATTTTAAAGTTGTGGGATACATGAAATCTTGACTAGGGCAAAGTGAGGGCTAAATGTAATCATCACACAGTCTTATCCTACTATGAATACTGATTTTATTTTATTTTTTTGAGTCAAGGTCTCGTTCTGTCACCCAGGCTGGAGTTCAGTGGCACAATCATGGGTCACCACAGCCTCGACCTCCTGGGCTCAGGTGATCCTTTTGTCTCAGTCTTCTGAGTAGTTGGGACTAGGCATGCACCACCACGCCCAGTTAATTTTTTTTTTTTTTTTTTGTAGAGATGGGATCTCGCTAGCCCTAGGCTGGCCTCAAACTCTTGAACTCAAGCAGTCCTCTCACCTCAGCTTTCCAAATTGCTGGGCTTACAGATGTGAGCTACTGGACCCAGTCAAAATGCTGAACTATTTTGAATTAAACGACAGACATCACACTGCTCGTTTTCTCGAGTTTTCTTGGTAGTCTGGTTATACCCTTGATAGTCTGGTTTCAATCCTGAGTTTTAATCTGAACTCTTCCACCATGAGACCTTGGGAAAATAACGTTACTCTTGTGGATACCTGGTTCTCTCCTCTGAAAATGAGGGCACTGGGTTAGGTCTCCCTAGTTCTTTCCATCCATATAATCTATGAGCTAGCTGAGTTTCAGTTGACGCATTCAAAAACCATAAATATACGCGTAGAGACACTAGATATAGGGTCAAATCATATACACCGTAAATACCAGCCTTTTAAGCAATGAACTGTTAGCTTTAGTCAAGGATGTTGAGAATTACACTTTTTTCTTTTTTTTTTTTTAAAACATCTTTCAGTGTTGTTCGCTTTATAAAGGAATCTGTAGGCATTAGTAATACTAGCATGGACTTAATTTATAGCAGTAATATATGTGTATATCCCAAGATAAAAACACTAACCACTGAGGGGACCCCTGGTCAGTTCTGGACGTGCTGCCTCCGCCTGCCTCCTCTCAGGGTGGCTTTCAGAACGGTCGGAGCTCCCTGTTCAGCCTCCCAGCCCGGCAAACCTAAGTCAGGTTTCCAGCCGCAGTCACCATGTTTCCTTACGCTTCCCACTTGGTCCTTTGAAAAACCCCAAATGTAGCATCTTCTTTCAAAATTCCCTTGAATGACTCTTCAAGCTCCAGGCATCTGCAGGGAACGTTCCAGGTACCGCCCCCCAAGGCTCCCCGCTCCTCCCCTTAAGAAGTCGCGGCGCTGGGGGCGGCCTGCGCACCTGAGCGGCTCTCCCCCCC
>NW_007247411.1:745429-759147 GCF_000164805.1 Carlito syrichta
CGCGTCTCCCCCTCCGGCGCGTCCCCGCGGGAGGAGCGGCGGCGGCCCCCGAGTCAACTTTCATCCCCCCTTTGCTTCCTGCCTCGCCATTCTCTTCGGCTCCTCGAAAGATGGCTGTTGGGAGACGGGGGAGAAGTTAGGAGGTCGCCGACGCGGAGCGAAGGAGGGCGCGCCAGCCTCGGCGGGAGCGGGCGGAGGTGAGTGGCGCCGCCGCAGGGTCCCCGGGGAAGCCCTGGGATCCGGGGGCCACCGCTCTCCTCGAGGCGCCGCTGGGGTCCCTGCCCGGTCGCCCAGGCTCGCCGCATCTCGGTCCGGACGCGGATGCCACTTGCCTGGCATCTCGCCGCCCGGAGGCCGGTGAGGCGGGCGGGAACCTCCGTCGGGAGTTGGGTGCCAGGTGATCCTGTGGGTGCAGACCCACCCTGTCTTTGGCCGGGCACGCCGAGGCGAGGGGTCGGTGGCGTGATTCTCCCCCGCCCCCCCAAACACACCCAGCTCGGGTTGGAGCCGGGCGATGAATGAAAAGTTTGTACGGCCAACGTGTTGCTTGAGGGGAGCGATGCTTGGGTGGGGGGGACCTCTGATGCTTCGTGGGGGACTTCAGTTTTAAGTCTGCACATCCGAATGCCGGGTTCTGAGAAAAGTTCAGGAGGTTGGGGGGATGGGAGGTACAGCAGGTCCTCAGCGAGTGGGGGGGGGGATCGCGAGCTGGTTAGGGTGAACTGGTTAATTAAACGCCACTCGGGGGTGTCACGGTGGGGCCTGGGGGAGCGGAGGACGGGGGCGTTTCCCGAGCGCCAGGCGGGCTGCGTTTGTGGGGCTTTGGAGCCGCCCCCCGCTGGTCCGCAGTCAGAGGTGCGGGTGTCAGGCCTGTGAGTCTGCAGTGTGACCGAGAGGGGCCCAGTGCTCTCCACATCGCGGGCGCGGTTGTCAGGAGAGGTGGCCTGCGCCCAAGAGCGGAGGATGCTGTTCCTGTGATGTGGACTTGGAGAATTCTCTAGTGAGTCTCCTGTGCTCTCATTTCAGCAAGGTCTGTCGTTTGTTTGTTTGTTTGTTTTTTTTTTGCCACGGACGTGTGTGTAATCTCCTAAAAGGAACTTTTAGATGAAGTCACTCTAGCCTTTTACCATCCTGTGAGAAATGAGGTATCTGCAAGTCTCCCTATTATATGTATGTGTGTGTGTAAAATACAGCAGTGGGGTAAGAAGAACATAAAAAGTTTAACTTCTACCAGAAAAGAAAGTGAAGAGTTAATTTTTTTTCTCCCCAAATGGTATAACAATGCTTATACAACTAAATGCTCTTGGTGTGCTGAGATTTCTCATAAAGAGTAAGATTTAGGAATTACAAGTATTTGGAGCACGGTCATATATTCAAATCTTGCAGCCATTACTGAACTCTAGGAAAAGGGAGTAAGTACCTTGAGAACCTGTATTAAAGAAAAAAATATTTAAAACATTTGGAAAGAAAACCTTTTGACATTTGAAAAGGTCTGGATGTTATTTTCTGATGCCTCAGAAATCTTTGTAATCCTGAATTAATAAGTTGCAGAATAAGTTGCAGTTAATAAATTAAAAAACATGGTTAAAGGATATGTTTTGAACTTCTCTTTGGTGCTTTGATGTTGACTGAAAATTTGTTGTTTAATATATTTGCCCTTTACCACAGATAATTAGTCTTCCTTATCCTTTTAAACCACTGTCCCAGTTTAGACCAGCATAATTACCCCTCAAATTACTGGCGTTCCTCTGGAAATCACTCACACTTAAAATGCTTAATAAGAATATTGCATTTCCAAAACAACATAATTTAGTCAGTTGTAAAACTTGCTTGTAAGTTATTCTCATCCATTTTGTTTGAATGGGGCATGATTCAAGAAGAGCAGCATTTTTTTGGAATATGCCATTTTCTATGTGGGAAAAAGCTAATATTTTCATTTATGTTTCTGCTACAAAACAGGTGCATGTACAGTGGGAATCCTGAGTCTGACCTTTGATAAGTGCCAGTCAGAGGGAGAGGGATGCTTTCCCAGCTCTGTTTCTGAACTGACAATCTTTACTACAGAATGAACATGGTTAGATGCACATAAGATTGGATAGGAGGAAGTTGAGTTTTAAATTAATACTAGTTTATGTGTAGGAGACAGATTTTTTTTCTTTTTCTTTCTTTTTTTTTTTTTTACTTTGATCTTCCTGTTTCTCTGTCTCTCTGCAGTTCAGCCTTTTTGGCTCACCTTTATTGGAAAGCCAGACCAACACTCTGACTGGAGAGTGTTTAGCATACTAAACTGCCATCTTCTGTAAAGATAATGGTGGCTCTTTTCAAAATTACAAGGTGATTGTATATATGATGATAGATTTTTATGACTGTTTTGTGACCAAATTAACTATGGCCCATTATTATAATGAAAAGCATTGCTTTATGAAGTTCCTGTCACTATGTATACATAATTAGATACCATATATATATGTATATATATATCTAAGATACATATTAACTCTATTTGAGGTTTTAAAGAGCTTTAAATCTTAAGGCCAATTTACCAGATACAAATCTATTTAATTAACTAAATGATACCCATAATTCAGATTTTTATTAATATCTGCACCTAGGGCTATACAGCTTTCATTTCTTTTTATTGGGATTACTTCTTTTTGGAATTTGTTTAAATATTACAACATATTATATTATAATTTATACCCGTTCAGTGGGAAGGAAGGTGTAGGTTATTCTTAAATAGAGATATGAAGGAACAGCTAACAAGGAGAGTCATTTGAGAAACATATGGACATCATAAAATCCTTCTGTATATAGCAGCTGTACCTTCTCATTAGTGAAATATTGTAGTTATGGACATTTTTTGTTATTACATCCAAATGCGGCTTTTTATTTTTGCTTCATTGGGTTTTTTTGTTTTGTTTTGTTTTAAAGTGTAGTTTGTATTAATGTTTAAGTTGGTGGGGGTTTTTATTAATTGAAGCCTTTTTTCCAATAAAGACATCATACTTAATTTTTATTGCACACATCCACAGATACATACAATTGTTTTCTAGCTAGTTATTATAACTCTTGCACTTTTGCATGTTTTTCTCTCAAAACATCTGAGAGACAGGTAGGATGACATGCTGTTCTCATTTTAGGAAGGAGGCAGCAGGGACCCTGATAGACCCAAGTTTACGGAACAGTGAATCAGTGTGAAGCTGAGGACAACATCCATTTTTCCTGTGTCCCAATAACAAGAGCAAACTGCCCCTGTGGCTATCTTATGACAATTTCATACATGTATATTTTCCTAGATTTCTTCTTCTTTTTTTATATTTTAAAGATGTGGGGTATAATCCAGGATTAGGTATACAAGTAGACATAGTACAGGTATAGTTTGGGCCTCCCTTTGGTCCCTACCATGCCTGATTTGAGATCAGGTATACTCCTCTAGATTTTTTAAATGCTCATCTTTTTTGTATATGCAGGTCAGATTTTAGATCAGTCAATATAAGCATAAGGGGATGGGCCCTTACTATTGCCAGTTGATAACAGGAGAACCATGACTTTAATAACTAGTGCTGGAACAAACATGCATCACACCTCTGAGGGTTATTCATTCTTGCAATCAATCTGTAGTCCATGTATCACTCTGTCCCCACTGGTCTCACCTTATCAACCACATACTGCCCCATTACTGATCAAAGCATAGCAATCCTTGACTCATCTACACAGCTGTCAAGCTTGAGGACTATCAGCCTTGCTGGTGGGAGCACTCAGAACCAGACTTTTGGGAAGAGAGAGTATTTGACAGAGGACAGTCACGGAGTGTCCACTCCAGAGCCAGCCAGCATCAGTCAGGAATTGTGCTCTGGGTGTCAGGATTCCCTCTTCTCTTATTAGGCTCTGCTTCTTTGGCCAAACTTACAGATATCAAAGTGAACAAGTTTATGGAATTATGTATTTATTTACGTTCTTGTCAACCTCAGAGTTGAATAAATCAGACTTAAATAAAGAAAAAAGGACAGAAATGTGTTCTTTTTCTTTCTCCTGTGAAGTTCCCTCTCTTTCAAACGCCACTAGAATTTTTCAGGATAACTGCCCACAGGATTTGTAGCAGCCAAAATGATAGACTTCTGACAGTGTGTTGTTATACTCAAAAGAGGAATATAATATCCAGGATACAGAAGAAAGGATAATAATTTTTTTGGAAATGGTAATGTATCATCATGTTCATTTATTTATTCTGAGTTGGTACTAGAGTAAATGGCATGATCCTGGCTCACGGCAGCCACAAACTCCTGGGCTCAAGAGATCCTCTTGCTTCAGCCTCTTGAGAAGCTGGGATTACAGGCACGTGCCACTGAGCCTAGCTAATTTTTTTAACGTTTGTAGAGACAGGGTGTCTTTATATTGCCCAGGCTGGTCTTGAACTCCTGAGTCCAAGTGATCCTCCTTCCTCAGCCTCCCAGAGTGCTGGGATTAGGAATGAGTCATCACATCCAGTCTTGTAATCATATGTAAGCATTAAAATTTTTTTTTTTTTAAATTTTAAATATGTAGGGTACAATTCAGGGTTAAGGATACAAAAGTTAATTATGTAAACATTAAAAAAAGATTAATTTTAGAGTTGTTGGGTAATGTGAGAATTTACTACATAAATGAATTGCTTCCAGGGGGCCCTCTCTCCGAAGGTGGACGTGGCACCCAGTGTGTGGTTGTGTGTCCCTTATTCCTCCTTTCTCCTTCCCTCCTTTAGCAGTGTCTAGCATGTCATTCCCACCTTTGTGCTCATGTGACCAGTGATCAGGGCCCCTCGTATCATTATGTAAGCATTTTTGAATAATCAGACAGTACCAAGAGTTCTCTATTAAGATATAATGTGTGTATATATATATCTCCTGGATATTATATTCCTCTTTTGAGTGTAACAACACAGTGTCAGAAGTCTTATCACTTTGGCTGCTACAAATCCTGTGGGCAGTTATCCTGAAAAACTCCAGTGGGGTTTGAAAGAGAGGGAACACATAAATATTACTGTCCCTTTCCCTAAATGTGTGGTTTATAGGAACTCATCCAAATAATTTTAAATGTGAAATACTGAAAAAAATAGCTTGAGGTGTGGTTTCCTGTTTATTATGCTGAATTTGTTTAGAGCTTCAAAGAGAGAAAACCTAGCTATTCTTTGCTGCTCCAGAGAGAATATAACATACTGTTTATGAGTTTGAGGAGAGTTGAGGTTGCTGGAAATGATACTTTCTTCCCATTTCTACAGAAGCTACGGTAAGAAGGAGATCCGTATGCACTGGTTTAGTTCAAGTGGAATAGCTGATGTCTGGAATTTGAAATGGCCACTGAAAGAAGAGTGAGATTTGGATAGACTGTGTATCACTCAAGGTATTCAGTAGGAAGTCATGGAAACTAACTTTAGTTAATTTAAGTGTCCAATACATTTATTAGAAGATATTAGTTGTATTTGTTGTCTATTGCTGTGTGACACATTAACCCAAATTTAGTAGCTTAAGGCAATATACTTTTATCATCTCAGTTTCATTGCTCAGGAATCTACACATTGCTCAGCTTTGTCCCCTGCCCAGGGGTCTCACCATGTGTTGGCTAGCACTGCAGTCTCCTAAAGGGATCAACTGGGTAAAGATCCATTTCCAAGCTTGCTTCTGTTGTTGGCAGACTTTATCTCCTTGTAGTTGAAGGACTGCGGCTCCCATTTTCCTGCTGGTTGTCACCCAGAGGCCTCTGTTAGCTCTGTTAGCTCTTAGAGGCCTCGTGCTGTTCCTCAGCCTGTGACCCTCACCCAGCACTTTTACAGCATGACACCTTACTTTTTTTTTGAGTTGGAGTCTCACTCTGTCGCCCAGACTGGAGTGCAGTGGTTCATGGCCACCCCAGCGTTGACCTGCTGGACTCAGGTGAGTCCTTCCACCTCTGCCTTCCAAGTAGCCAGAACTACAGGCGGGAGCTCCCACACCCAGCTAATTTTTTGATTTATTGTAGAGATGAGGTCTTGCCAAGTTGCCCCGACTGGTCTGAAATTCATGGACTCAGGTAATCCTCTCACCTCAGCCTCCCAAAGTGCTGGGATTACAGGCTTGAGCCACTGCACCCAGTTGGCAGCTTACTTTTTTAAAGCAGCAAGGAAGTCTTTCTTAATCCATCTGATAAGACAGAGTCTTGTATACTATAACATGATAATGGGAGTGACATGAGACTATTCAAGGGCATGACTCATTGGAGGCCAGCTTAGAATGTGTTTACCACATAGACCAGCTCTTGGAATCTCTGGGAGAGTCAGCAGATCTGGCTTAGAAGCCACTCAGAACATGGCTCCAAATTCCTCTGGGGAGCTGATCCTGTGAGATCCCATTGTAGTGGCTACTGGCTTACCAGCTTTCATAGTGGAAAGTGGGCTCCATATCACAAAGGATTCTCCATATATAATAATGGGGCCCCATGGCTTATGACCAAAAGGAATGACAACAGGTGTCCACTGCTGAGGACAAGTGTGGGCTGATGATTGCTTAATGGAATGTTTAGGTTTTTGACCAGGATGGGAATGACATCCATCTGGAGGTGGGACTGAATTGGAAAGTGGCAGAAGTCATGGAACTCCTTAAAAGAAAGCTCCTCTAGGATTAAGGAGAACACTGTTAGTGAGGCCCCATGTAGGAATGGTGGTGGTAAGAGGAGTAGAAGCCTTTTAAAAGATGAACTGGCACATATATTAGTTTATGAACTGACTTAATGAGTACCTAATCCATATGAAAGCCTTTGCAAGGCATTGATTCCACTCATCTTTGCAAGGAACTAGTGCTGGGATTTGGAGGCCTGCAAGGGGACCCTCATGTTATTTGTTGGGAACAGAGCCGAGGACCATGTTGCAGATCCACTCTACTGTGTTTGTGATCCAGTGACTATGGGGTGCTATATAGGGGTTTGGGGATCTATTGAACACAGCTTGTGCTCCAGGCACTTTGCGGGACTGATTTTTATCTCTTCCGTATCTTAAACTCTGGCAGCTTAGTTTGTATTTCCTTAGTTCTGCCTCCTTCTTTCTCTGCAGGGGTATGGAGACTTTGAAAGGTTAAATACTTTGCCAATGGTCATTCAGCTAGGGGCAGCATTAGGATTTGAATCCAAGTCTGATTCCAAAGTCCCCAGTCTTGTAGAGCACATCCCATATTCACAAGCAGTAAGTGAAGTTTCTGGGAAGAAAGCCTGTTACTCACATTGAAGTGGATGTCAGTGCTACAATTGCTCTTGGGTTCTGTCATTCACCTTGAGAGACCGGATATTGAAAGATGAGGGTTAAAGAGAGGGTTGAGAGTATGCTGTATCATGCCTTCTTTTACTGTTCCAGCAGGAAGTACAAATTATAGATCTCTCTTAGATTTAAAAGTAAGAATGGAGAGTGGAGGCTGTGCATTTTCATTTCTACTTCTCATTTTGGTTAATATCAAAAGCTCTGTGTCTCCTTTCTCTCCTATATGTAGATTTCTACTATTAAATTAAATCACGAAACATTGTGAATTCTCATTGCCTCTTTGACCATAGGGTTCTTTCTATAGCTTTCTCGGTACATGCCACGGTTTTGATCTTGAAAAGTCTATTGAGACATTCTTCCTTTGTTCTTCTGTTACTCAGTCCCTCTTTCTACTCTGTGGTGCCTCTGAATTCTATTCATAGATATTCTACTTTTTTCTTCTGTTTTATATTCCTAAATCTCTTCTTTAAATGGCTCTGGTTCCATTGATCAGAATCATTGGGCCAAATCCCCTTGCTGCTTCACGGTAAAATACAAACTCAGTGTGGGACCCAGGAACTCTCATCTATATTCTGTTAATTTTACTGAGTTGTACTCTACATCTCAGCACAATATGAGAAGTCCTTTGTGATTTCCCTGCTTATCTCAGTCAAAATGTAAACATTGTAAACTGAATACCTCAAGGAACCACTCTGATTGAATTGTGTTAGATCAGAGGCATACCTGTGGACCACTCCACTGTGGCCAGGTAGATGGAGTCTTGTGATTGCTCCATCTGGGTTTGGGTGTCTACCCCTCTAGAATAGTCCTGCTTGCAAAGAGAGAAATTGTGAGCCTCCTTCAGCCTGATTGGGGGCAACTGTTATTATCGATTCCAGAACTCACTGCAGCTCAGGAAATCTTGAAATAATCTTATTTCTTCACGTAGGTTTTAGATTTCCTAAATTAGCTCAGGCCAGATTTGACTTAAAAGCCCAAACTCCATAGCATGACACCAATTCTTTCACAGTCTGGACCTATCTTTATTACCTTTACATTTTTAACTGTTGACACTCCTTGTCTTATACTTGGTGAATCTTTAAGGACTTAAGACCTAAGCGTGCAGTTGAGCCATTGGCTTAGATTTTAGGTAAATAGGAACAGCCAGTCTGAGAGAATAAATCAACATGTAAAGAAAAGTCACGGGAGAGGGGAGAGAGAGAGAGAGAGAAACAATTTCAGTTCTTCAGTTCCTGCATTCAGTCATTCTCAAGCCAGATCTGCCACTGATTTATGCCAGCAATAAACCATTCATAGTTTCTGCCCCTCACGATCTCAAGACAACTAAATAGCCATTTCTATCAGGGGTCATCTCATAGCCCAAATCAGACTTCCCTTAGCCTGGGGTTCTGTTTGGAGAATGTGCCCATTGGGAGGCTATGCCTTAGAGAAGTCCTTTGCCTGCTTTGCCTCTGGGCCCCATGCATGTGTCTCTTCCCTTTTGTGATGCCTTCTCAGAGCACTGCAGTAGTTTAAGGTTGTAGCAGTGTTTTTCATAGGCTTACAGACTGAATTCTAGTATTAGTTGAGAAAATCCATGATAAAAAGCTACTGTATTAGTAATATCTTTATAAGGAATTTACATTTAACTACCTAGGCAGCATCTTTATACTTTTAGAATATAGTAGCAAATATAATACATAGAGGGTTTTATAAATGAATTTGTGGTCTCTTGACAATTCTTCCATGGCCTCTAGAGATACATGGCCCCCCATGCATAGGTGAAAAAGAAGGCAAAGAGGTTCAGCTTCCTAATGGGCATCTTCTTCAAATAAAACACCATAGGAAGGATGGGATGGTTTTGGCTAAGACTATTAGTCTGTACAGTGTGAACTCGTTATTTTTTATTAAACATTTTACTTAAGTATGTAGTAAAATAAAATAAAATATAAGATCTTTTGCTAATAGAGTCCACAAATTATAAATCCCAAACCAATGAAAAAATATTACATATAAATAGTAGAGCTGATGAAATTAAAGCAAACTCTATCAAATTATGTGACAAATATACTGTATGGTGGAAATTATGTTGCCGGTGTTGGGTATGAGAAAATAAAGATGTAGCCCCAGATTCTCTTCTTATTTAATCTGTTTCTACGTTTTGTATCAACATAATACCAAAATCGTCCTTTTAAAAGTAGATTAAAAACAAACAAACAATATTGTCTTCAAGACTTTGTTTATGGTTCAGGATAATCAGACTTTATATATGATCAACATTTTACCCAGTAAGTAGTCCTCAAATATCAGTTTCAGTAAGTATCACCTGAGGACTCTATAACATCTTTTTGCTCTTTTGAAAATGTGATTAGCGTTGTGCAATTACTGAATTCTAAATCAAATGTGTAAGCCATATTCAAGGATTGCTGAAATGGAGGACAGATTCGTGTAGAAATTACACAGAGACAGGGTGTATGCCTTATCTCTACGCTCACATGATGATTTTAACCACTGTATAGGAGGTACTTTTGGATGCCTGTAGTACCATGTATTCTATAATCACTCAATTCATCCTCACCTTTTCCCTAATCAGACTGTATTTGTTTAGCAAACTGTATATTATTTGGCCTTCATGTAGTACATGCATAGTTGAAAACACGAACAGCAAACAACAGCATTAAAATTTGGTGGCAATATTTAGTTTTAAAATGCTTATTCAGAAACAGATTAGAATATATTTATATACATATTTTTAGATTATCATCCCACTGAAATCCCACATGGAAAAATAAATTCCATGTCAAGCTCATGGATCTTAATTTGATGTACACAGTTGTGAATATTAATTTGCCACTTAAAACATTTTACATCTTACTCTGTGTTGTGTGTCATTAACCAGAGGGTAAGTACTTGAGGTCAGAGACTACATGCTTACTGTTTTGTGTTTTCTTCCATAGAACTATGTTTATTTTTTTTTATAGTTGGTGCCCAACAAGTGTTTGCTGATGGCCAATTATTTGTGTTATTTTTAATTTAATTTATTATACTATGTTTATTTCATTTTATGTTTTAAAGATGTGGGGTACAATTCAGGGTTAGGTATACAAATGTTCATTATGCAGGTATCCTTGTTGATGAGGTGTGCCCCTCCCTTCCCTGGCAGTTTCCCTCAATTGCCAATCCCAATCCCCCTCCTCTGGCAGTTTCCAACTACTGCCAATCTCTTTCTTATATTGTTATGATGATTGTTTAAGGTCCACTTATGAGTGAAAATATTTGGTACTCTGTTCTTTGTTTCTGTGATAGATCACTGAGTATGATAAACTCTAAATCCAAGTTGCTGCAAAGTCCATATGCTTATCCTTCTTTATGACTGCATAATATTCCATCGTATATATGTACCACATTTTTTTAAGCCAGTCCAGCTTTGATGTGCAGCACGGTTGGTTCCATGTTTTTGCTATTGTGAATAGAGCTGCAGCAAATATGCATGTGCAGGTATCTTTTTTGTAGAATGATTTGAGCTTCTCTGGGTATATTCCCAATAGAGGATTGCTGGATCATATGGAAGGTCAATTTCTAGTTCTTTCAGAAATTGCCACACTGTCTTCCAAAGAGGTTGCACTAGTTTGCATTCCCACCAGCAGTGCAGAAGCGTTCCTTTTTCTTTGTGTCCTCCCCAGCATCTGTTGTGGTTTGTTTTATTAATGATGGCCATTCTTACTGGGGTTGGGTGGTATCTCAGTGTGGTTTTGATTTGCATTTCTCTGATTATCAGTGAGGCTGATTTTATGTGTCTGTTGGCTGGCAGTATATCTTCTTTTGAAAAGTGACTATTTATGTCTTTTCTCACTTTTTAATGGGGCTGTTTATTTTTTTCTTTTTGATACATTTGAGTACCTTGTAGATCCTAGATGTTAGGCCTTTGTCAGATATACAGTTGGCAAATATTTTTTCCCATTCTGTGGGCTGTCTCCCTGCTCTCTTGATGGTTTCTTTTGCTTTGCAGAAGCTCGTTAATTTGATGAGGTCCTACTTGTCTATCTTATTTCTCATGGTATGGGCACTTAGAGCTGTGATCAGGAATTGGTTCCCAGTTCCAATTTCCATAAGGGAGTCTCCTGAATTTTCTAAGATTCTTATAGTTTGAGATTTTACGTTTAGGTCTTTGATCCATTTAGAGTTAATTTTTGCATATGGTAATAGGTAGGGGTTCTGTTTCAATCTGCATGTGATCAGCCAGTTTTCCCAGCACCATTTACTGAATAGGTTCTCTTCTCCCCAGTGGTTGTTGTTGGAGGCTTTGTCAAAGATGAGTTGGTTGAGAAGTTAAGGCTTTGCTTTTGGAATCTCTATCCTGTTCCACTGGTCTATATGCTTGTTCTTTTTATACTTTATTTTAAAGATGTGGGGCACAAGTCAGGATTAGGTACATAAGTAGTCTATGTGCAGGTAAAGTTTGGGCCTCCAACTGGCCCTTACTTCACTTGGCTTAGGATCAGGTACCCTTTATGTGTCCCCCCCTTCTCCCTCCCTTGGCAGTGTCCCATGACTGCCAATCCCTTCCTTGTGCTATTGTGAGTGATGTTCATGTCACACTTATGACTGAGAACATGAGGTATTCGGTTCTTTGTTTCTGCAACAGATTGCTAAGATTGAGTGTCTCCAATTCCATCCAATTTGCTGAGAAGTACATGAGTTTGTCCTTTATGGCTGCATAGTATTCCATCATGTATATGTACCACATTTTCTTAGTCTGGTCTTCTTTCAATGGGTGGTAAGGTTGGCGCCATATTTTTGCTGTTTGTTATTTCCTATTACACTGTGAGTTGGTTGAGGGCAGAGACTATTTTGTAACTATTTTGTTAATTGGTGGTCTCTGAATCCTCAGCACAGCAACTTTCATGTGAGAAATACTCAGTATTTGAATGAAGGAATGGATGAAAATTGACATTCACTGGTTACGTGTGTGTGTGTGTGTGTGTGTGTGTGTTCTTTTAGAGCTCATCTTTCATATACAGGGCACTTCTAACAGTTATGTAGATCGATGCTGTCCAGTAGGACTTTCTGTGATGATAGAACTATTCTGTGTCTATGCTCTCCAATACCATAGCCATTAGGCACATGTGGCTTTTGAGCACTTGCAGTTAAGTTAGCTATGTGGTCAAGGGCTTGAGCTGAGTTTTCTTTCATTTTAATTATTAGTCACATGTGGCTAATGGTAGCATGGTTTCAGATGATAGAACCTCCATTCTCAGACTCATTTGCCCACAAATCTAACATAACTATATATTTTTTTGTAATTGGATGTTATTCGAGTTTATTGTTATTGGATGGATGAAGTGAGTTATATCATTTTAAAAACAGGGCAACATATTCCACCAAGTTGGTTTCATTCTTCCCCTAAATGACTAGCAACGTTGCATGTCATTTCTTCACTTACCCCACCATCTGATTTCGTTTTTTACCATTTCCTTATTAGGTTAGAGGACTTACACTTACAACTTAACCAAATAAGTTTTATATACATATTTGTCTTTCTTTTTTTTAAATGGCCCAGTTTTTCTTGCATTTGTAGTCTCTCTGTTTTAACTCTTTTCTTTCCTAATAAGCTGTTTAAACATGGATTATCTAAATTATTATTATTTCAAATTGGGGTCTTACACTTGTTATCTAGGCTGGAGTGCAGTGGTATGATAGTGGCTCACTGCAACCTTGAACTTACGGGCTCAAGCAGTCATCCCTCCTCAGCCTCCCAGGTAGCTGGGATTCCATGCCAGGCTTTTTGTAGCGTCAAGGTCTTGCTATGTTTCCCAGGCTGACCTCAAACTCCTGGCTCAAGTAATTTTCCTGCCTAGGCCTCTCAGAGTGCTGGGATTACAGGTGTAAGTCACCATGCCTGGCCTACATTATTATTTTAATATTATTATTATTTAGGGATAGGGATCTTGCTCTGTCGCCCAAGCTGGAGTACAGTAGTGTGATTATAGCTCACTGCATCTTGAACTCTTGGTTTATTCAAGTGATACTCCTACTACAGCCTCCTGAGGAGCTGGAACTACAGGTGTACACTACCATGCCCAGTAAAGTGTTTTTTTTTTATGAGTTGGAGTCTCACTCTGTCACCCAGGCTGGAGTGCAGTGGCACGCTCATGGCCACCCTGCTGGGTGCATCTGTCTACTGGGCTGCAGTCATCCTTCCACCTCAGCCTTCCAAGTAGCCTGAACTACAGGCACGCGCTACTGCACCCAGCTAATTTTTAAAATTTATGTTAGAGACGAGTTCTCACCAAATTGCCCAGGCTGATCTTGAACCCATGGGCTGAGGCAATCCATTCGCCTCAGCCTCCCAAAGTGCTCGGATTACAGGCTGAGCTACTGAGCCTGGCCCCCAGTAAAGTTTTTACTTAAAAAAATAATTGTTAGCCGGGCTCGGTGGCTCAGCCTGTAATCCCACGCCTTTGGGAGGCTGAGGTGA
>NW_007247411.1:759465-812597 GCF_000164805.1 Carlito syrichta
CTTCAACTCCAAAAAAAAAAAAAAAAAATTGTTTTAGAGACAGGATCTCCTGTGTTGTCTGTGCTGGTCTTGAACTCCTGGTCTCAAGTGCTCTTCCCTAGTAGCTGGTATAACGGGCATGAGCCACTGTGCCTGGCCTACATTCTTATTAATCTCACCATCATCATTCTCATTTCTGGTGTTTATACTGTGCTAGCCCATATTTGCTATTATGTACTAATGCCTGCTGATATTATGAACAGATTTCAAATTTATTATATTCTTTAAAATGTCTCTGAATATTCCTTCTCTCTTGTTGATTTCTGCTTATCTTGCCCTTTTACTCTTTCTGGTACAGAAGAATGAAGGAGCATAATTTGCATTTAAACATATTGGAACTTATTTCTTACGTAAGATGGAATCCCACTCTATGAAGTCAATACAACAGGACTGTTCATTTAGAAAAGCAGGAATTGCATCCTGCAAGTGACCAGGATTTTTATGCGACTTGTGGGTCTGTGAGGGCAAGACTTAGATTAAAATGTATCGTATATATATCACACCTAGGTATTGGGTATATCCACATATATTGTCTCATTTAAGTCTTACAAGAATACTGACTCTAGTAATATGTCATGGTTATGGAGGCTATCTATGCAAATATGTTAAAATAAGCTCTGCTGACAAGCAGAAATACTTTCAAATTCATTCCTTTTCTAGTTACTGCAAGAGATTTAATAGTTGTCTTATGTGGCAGAATTTGAATGTACAGACTTCAGCATGGGAAGTTGCCTTTTGTTCATTTTTTAGTCTAGCTTAGTAGTTCCCAAACTTGAGTGTGCATCAGCATTTTTGTTCAGGGTGATACACACGAAAGACTGCTAACTATACTGTAAGAATGAGTTAACACCGTTTCCAAGGCGGTTTTGTCCATACTAGATTTTCCCCTTGGTACTGATTTTTCCCTTGGGACCCAAAAGATGCCTCTCTTCTTTATTTCTTTACTTCCACTTTCATTCCAGCATGCACTACTCATTGAGAGAACATCTACTCATTGAATAGGCTTTACAAATATAGGAGAAAAACTCAGTAGCAATATATAGAATTTTTTACTCATGAATCCCCAATTGCTCTTTGATTTTATTATTGCTTTCATATACTTCTTGATGGTGAGAAGCTCATTTGCTATCTTCTCCCACTAACTTTCCTGATAGTCTTATAAAAAGCCCTACTGTTGTGAATCATAGATTACGGCCATTTTTGGCAGGTGGAGGAAACAAGGAAGGGAACTTCTTTTTGTGACTTGTGCTGTAAATATATTTTTAAATCTCTTACTTATCTATTTGACCCAATTTTTAAGCATTTCCTACAATGAAATAAATATTAGATGAGTTTAGTATTACAATGAAACAATCATTGTTTGCTTTTATTTATAAAGTTCAGCCAAAGTCTTTGCCTAAACTTGTGAACTAACTTGCTTACTAACCAGAATACCCTTCTGGACTCACTACTTTTTCTCTATGAAAACAAATATCATAAATTCAAATTAACTTCTATTTCCAAAAGTATTATGCTAAGACTACTCAAGCCAAATGGGAGAGTGTAGGCCAAATGGAATGGGATTTCAGAATAATGGCTACAGTTTTAATTTCTCTTGAACAGTAGATCTGAAATATTCTTGTGTGAATTTATAATTTTTAATTAACTATCGAAAAAAACATGGACATTTATTTCATCCCCTATCCTGTTTATCTTATATATGGTATAAAGCTTACTACATTGTTAGTTTTGTTAAAACAGTAGATAATTGTTTGAAGAAATTTACATAATACAAAAATCTTTTGTATTTACTTGAGTAGTTACTATTTCAGTGCTCTTCATTCCTTTGTGTATATCCAGATTTCCATATGGTATCATCTTCCTTCTGCCTGAAGAACTTCCTTTAAACATTCCTTGTAGCACAGGTATGCTGGTGATGAATCCCTTTAGCTTTTGTGTTTCTGAAAACATCTTTATATCACCTTATTTTTGTAAGATTTTTGTTGGCTATAGAATTCTAAATTGAGTTTTTAAAATACTTTAAAGATGGTGCTCAACTGTTTTCTCATTTGTATCATTTTTTAAATGAGAAATCTACTGTCATCCTTATTTTTGTTCCTCCTCATAGATTATGTCTTATAATCTTTTCTGTTTATCAGTGATTTGGACCAATTTGATTATGATGTATCTTGGTATAACTTTCTTCATGTTTCTTGTGATTTGGATTCATTGAACTTTGTGGACCTGTGGGTTTATAGTTTCCATTAAATTTTTAAAAATTAGTCATTATTTCTTGACATTTTTTAGGGTGCCCTCATCTTTCCCCTCCTCCAGGGACACTAATTGCATGCATATAGGATCATTGACACTCTGTTTATTTATTTTTTGATTATTTTTTTCTCTGTTACATTTTGGGTAGTTTCTATTGCTATGTCTTCAAGTTCATTACCAGTAATTATATTTAGTGTGTTTTTCATCTCACACACAGTTGTTTTTATTTCTTGAAGTTCAATTTGGGTGTTTTAAAATCTTCCATTTCTCCATTTAACTTTTTGAACATATGGAATAGATTTATGATAACTGTTTTAATGATCTTGTTTGCAAATTCCAATGTCTTTTTCAGTTTTTGGTCAATTTTGTGTGATTGATTTTTTTTATCCTTACTATGGGTTATATTTTCCTACTTCTTTGCATGCCTGGTAATTTTTGATGGATGCCAGACATTGTGAATTTTATTTTGTAGGGCACTGGATATTTTTATATCCTTATAATTTTTTTGAGCATTTTTTTCTGGGATGCAGTTAGTTACTTGGAAACAGTTTTATTCTTTCAGGTCTTGTTTTTAAGATTATTTTCTGAGTACTCTACCCAATACCCCATGAATTATGAAGTTTTCCAGTTTGGCTAGCAGCAAGAGGATCAATTCTCAGCCTTGTGTGAGTGCTGGGTACTGTTCCCACTAATCCTTTCAGGTAGTTCTTTTCCTGACTTTCGGTTGTTTTCTTACATACATGTGCTAATAGGTACTCTGCTAAATGTCCAAGGAGGATTAACTGCAGATCTCTGAAGATCTCTGAGTGTTCAGCTCTCCTCCCTTTAGTACTCTGTCCTGTGATTTCTAGCTGCCTTGATTTCCCTAGTTCCTTAGACTCATCACCTCAATCAGCGAATATGCAAGGCTCTATCAGGGTTTTCCTTTCCTGGGCCATGATCTGGAAGCTGGAACTGTCATATGGCTAATGTCATCAGTTTCCTATTTCTTAGAGTTCACCTTATATGTCTCTCATTTCTCAAGGATTATTTCCTGGTATCCAGTGTCTTGAAAACTGTTGATTCATATGCTTTGTACAGAATTTTCATTTTCTTAAGGCAGGAGGGCAGTTCCCATTCTGCTTACTTTATCTGATTGGAAGTGTCTGTACCCTATTCCTTTTTTCTTTCATGTAAAATATTGATGGTCAATATCATTTCGGAGACTATTTAAGTATTTAATTTTTAGTTTAATGTGGTTTATTGTGATATTCTACTTCCTTCTCTTCAGCAGTTTGTAAATTTTCTTTAATGAATATTTTGTATTGTAAATATCTTTAAAAATCAAGTTTGCATAGTTAATTATATTTTGTATTATACTTGATGGTTTTATTACTCTCGTAGCCATTCAAAATCATTCCCAAGGCAAACCAGTCATAAGTTAAGAAGTTAAATTTGTTGAACATAATACTTTACATGCTTTTGAGTGGATAAAAGATGCTACTGTAGGAAAGTACCATGTTTTTAAAGAAGGATAGAAGCCAAGTAGTTTTGAAATGATATACCCCTGAATTTAGTAAATGTGAATGATCGTAAGACAGCTCATGAATTACTGTATTTTAAATGTGATCACTTCTTATGGATTGTTACTCCTTTATATTTGTTTAAGAGGGTCTATAGTTCATGGATATGCCTTGAGAATGTTCCTATATCAAGCAGTAGTAAACTATGTGCTAGTGAATTATTTTATTTTAAATTCCCTCTCATATTTGAATGAAAAAATAAAGTATGTGAACTAATATGTGAATAAAGTGTCAAAATTCAGGAGCACATCTTGCTATAGTGAATACATCTTGTTGCTTCAAGAGTTTTCTGGCAGTAAGGGCACAATTGACTGTGATAATTTAAAAGAATCCTTGAGGTGGTATAGTTCCATATGCTGTGGGAATATGTCAATGATTTTTTAATTTTGTAATTTGAGTTTTTAATGTAGTCTTTTGAAAGCTAGTTGTTAAGCATGGCAAGAAGAGCAGAGCAACTTTAGGATTCTTCGGAAAATAATGTTGTAAGAACAAATTAAAATTAACTTTAACATTCTTCAGCACTGTCATAAATATCAGCCCATGAAGCCAACACTGTGGCAGTCTTACATTCCTGTGTTTCCAATATTTATGCATAAAGGTTAGGCCAGATTTGTATTCTTTTGCAAAATTGAACCAAAATATAAATAATTTATAGAATTGGAAAAGAGTTTTTAAAAATTGAATACCACTCTGTGAGGGAGGTTGCTAGTTTCCTTCTCCCAGGATCCCCTGAGTTTTGCTGGGACATATCCCTACAGAATAAACATGACGTTTCTTAGCCTCCCTTGCAGCTAGGAAGTATACCGTGTGACAAAGTTCTGGCCATAGGATAAAAGTAGAAGTGATTCGTGCAACTTCCAGATGGGCCATTAAGGGCAGGGCTGTGCTCTCGCCTGTCCCTTTTCACTTGCTGGAATGTGGGCATGATAATAGACTATCTTAGACCTTGCTAAGGAGTTCAGAGCTTTAAGGGTGGCAGAGCAACAAGATTAAAAAAAAAAAAAATGCCTGGGACAATGAAATGACTTCTTGAAGCAGAGTTGCCATAACAGCTTGGAGTCTTGTCTAACCCACTGTTATTTTGGGTCTCTGTCACATACAGCTAAATCTATATACAGTAAATCCTCACTTAACGTTGTCGATAGGTTCTTGGAAAGTGCGACTTCAAGTGAAATGACGCAGAAGGAAACCAGTTTTACCATAGGCTAATGGATAGAAACAAGAATTAAGTTCCCATGGAATATTTCTGGCCACAGAGACATCACCAAATTTCTAAATGAAGATCCCCAACACTTCTAATATTAAGCATTGAAATAAATGTGAGCTATATGCGCATTTAAGAAAGATTAATAGAAACAAATAAGATAATTATTTATCCACTTATTTCAGTTCAGGGGCTCAGGTGACTGGAGCCTGTCCTGGAAGCACAGGGAACAGGGTGGGGACCGCCCTGGACAGGATACCATCTCATGGCAGGGTGACTCACTTACACCCACACTCACTCAGATGGACCAAGTGGACGTGCCAGTCCATCGAGCGTGCCCACCTTTGGGCTGTGGGTGGACATCAGAGGGTGTGGAGAAAACCCACACAAACATGGGGAGCACTTGCTGGCTCCACACAGACAGCGGCCCCAGTTGGGAAGCTGGGAAGGCTTTTTTTCCTCATCAATATTATAACAAAATGACATTGAAAGAAATAACGTTATTTGAGGACCTGCTGTACACGGCTCTTACAATTTCGTTTTTTTGTTTATGCGACGTGCTAATAGTTGCTTTTTATAACTGTAAGTTTGAAAGGACCAAGTGGTCATGCATCATAGAGATCTAAACTTTTTCAAAGGGCTTGTTATTATTATTATTTTAAAACTGGATTAGTTCAATATCAGCTGAAGAGGACAATACAGTTGAGCCTATCTGGCTCTTTTCTGAGAAATTTAGAGGAAGATTTGAGGCAGGTAATCCTTATGCTGATTTTTGAAGCAAACTGTGTTTAGGAAGAAAGAGCTATATTATTCAACTTGCCACTTTGCTCACAGCAGATATTTTTTCTATTTTCCTTTATTTTGTATTTCATAATTGTCCAATTCATAATCCACTTTTCAGTCCTCAGTGTGAACTGACTCTCTGTGCCACGTCACACAACTTGCTATTCATTCTGGAAACGAGCATCCTGGAACCTCTGGGATATCACACACTGCAGTTTCTTCCTCCGTCTCTGCTCTCTTCTCCTCTCTCCATGGTACTCTCCTTAACCCAGCCCTTCAGTGTGGGCACATTCTGATTTTTGGCTCGCTTTCCCCTTAAATGTCTTTAAGGGGGACCACAAGCTGGCAGCTTGTGGAACTGTTTTGTTGATGCTGCACAGAATTTAAAGAAATATTTAATTAATTGGCAATATTTAAAAATCAGAATATCCAACATAAAAGTCCTGATTTTGGCTTTTTTTGAACAAAGAGAAGATCTGACTGCACTGCACCTACATTCCCTATTGCATTAGATAATCAGAGCTGAATTACAACTGCCTCCTTTAGATAAGACATGCTTGTTTTTTGTTACAGTCCCCACCACTCCCTATTGCTTACATCTTATGTTTTATTTATTTTCATTACTTGCCTGATATTTTAGACATTTAGGTTTATGATACTCATCTTCCTGGGTAAGTTAAGTTTTGAATTAATCTTTTTAAAAAGCGATTTATTTTTCCTACTCCTTCTTTTTCAGTTCCGTTTTCTGCTTCTTATCCTTTCTACTAGTGTCCTGATTAGGCAATCATGTTGTCTTACCTGGCTTTCTTGCAACAGAATTCTAACTGACTTTCATGCCTTTTGTCTTATCCAAATCCTCTAATCATCCTTCACACTGCATCTTGAGTAACCTATCTAAAATTAAAATTTTAATGTTTCTACTCGGCCTCAAGACTTTGAGTGACTCATCTGCGTTCTATATGATTTCAAACTCTTTGGCATTGGTGTGATTGTGAAATGACACAGCCACCCTGGAAAATAATTTTAGTAGATATTAAAAAAGTTAAATATAGAGTTATTATATTTCCCAGCAGTTCCACTCCTAGGTATATTCCCAAGGGAACTGAAAGCATATTTCTAGACAAAAAATGTATATGTGATTGTTTTTAGCCATTTATAATAGCCAGAAAAGAGAAATAACCTAAATGTTCAACTGCTGATGAAGAGATGAAAAAAATGTGGTATAGCCAAACAATGGAATATTACTGGGTCATTAAAAGGAATGAAGCCCGCGCCTTTGGGAGGCTGAGGTGAGTGGATTGCCTGAGCTCGCGAGTTCGAGACCCGCCTGGGCAGCGAGACCTCATCTCTACAATAAATAAAAAAATCAGCCGGGCGTGGTAGTGCATGCCTGTAATTCTGGCTACTTGGAAGGCTGAGGTGGAAGGATCGCCGGAGGCCAGCAGGTTGAGGCTGCGGTGGCCGGGAGTGGCCACTGCACTCCAGTCTGGGTGACGGAGTGAGACTCCAACTCAAAAAAAAAAAAAAAAAAAAGGAATGAAGCAGTGATTCATGCTATAGGTGGATGAATCTTGAAAACACTATGTTAAGTGAAAGAAGCCAGCCAGACTTTAAGGCCACATATTATATTACTTGACTTATATGAAGTATCCAGAGACAAAAATTAGAGTAGTTGTTGTCAGGGCCTATGGGGAGGGGTAATGGGATCTGGTGACTACTGGACATGGGGTGTTGTTCCATGTTAATGAAAATTCTCTGGAATTAGATGGAGCTAATTGGTTGTACAACTCAGTGAATATCTTAAAAGTCACTGAATTGTACAGATTAAAAGGACAGATTTTTAGGTATGTAAGTTATATATAAAAAAATAAATTTTATAGAACAAAACAAAACAAAAGCTCTTTAGCACTCAGGATCCTTCACAGTCTGACCTTTGCAGGCCTCACCAGTTTCATTTATGAGCACTCAGATCTTCTCACACCCTCTCCCTCCCCCTCTCCTTGTGTCAGTATTTTTTTTTTTTGAGTTGGGGTCTCACTCTGTCACCCAGACTGGGGTGCAGTGGTATGCTCACGGTCACCCCAATGTCAACCTTCTGGGCTCTGGTGATCCTTCTACCTCAGTCTTCCAAGTAGCGGGAACTACAGGCACCTGCTACCACGCCCAGCCAGTTTTTGATTTATGGTAGCGACGAGGTTCTAGGCTGGTTTTGAACCCCTGAGCTCAGATAATCCACTCACCACGGCCTCCCAAAGTGCTGGGATTACAGGCTGAGCCACTGCGCTCTGCCCCTTGGGCTAGTGTTCTAATCTACTAACTTTTCTGAGAGTTCCATGCTACCTCTCAGTCTTATTGTCCTTGTACACATTTCTACCAGAAAAGTCCTCCACACTCTCCTCTCTTCACACCTATCGCTCAAATTCTTGACGTTCCTTTGGGTTTTAGTTCATATATCACCTCTCCTGGTATCTCTTCTTATATACTGGTGCTGGGTTACTTAAAAGGGGGATTAGGTAGACTCTTCAAAGCCAAGCAGGAGCACCCTGCAGATGAACAGAGATTAATTTTGATGAGTTTATCCAAACCTTGCAACCAAAAAATCTCAAAAGAAGCTCTTTTAGTTTGAGTGTTCATGTGCTATGTTTTACAGTTTTTGACTTTAATTTTAAATAAAATATGCCCGCTGGATGTGGGCAACCATGATATTTTAGATCAAACATCATGGTACAGTCTTTTCTTTAAAAAAAAATTTTTTTTTGTTTTAAAGATGTAGGGTTCAATTCAGGGTTAGGTATACAGATGTTCATTATGCAGGTACTCTTGATGTCACAGTCTTAATTTAGCTTTGCTTCCTACACTTCCCTCCCCACTGCCCTGTGTAGGTTAGGAGCAAAACTTAGGGTGTTTGTACCTCCTCCCCAAAATATACCCTAAAATTCCTTGTCACTCTAAATGGTGACTATTTATTTATTTATTTGTCTCTCCTTCTGGACTGGAAACTCCTTGAGGATAGTTCTTGTGCCTTTCATTAAAAAAAAAAAAAAAATATATATATATATATATATGCAACTAAATCCCAGTACTTCTCTATAGAAAGTGTTTAGTAGATTTTGATTAGATGATTGAACATCCTTAGTGATGTGGGTATATGGGAGAGACTACTGGCATTTGTCCTACTGAAGATCAGAGACCTGAGGACTTTTAAAGAAATGTGTAATTAGATGACTTTGTTGAAGCACAACTTGATCATCCTCTCTCTTTTACACACACAGTCTTTAAAAAGCTCTTTCAAAAAAAGTAGAAACAAAAAAGCGAGATTAAATTTTTTTCCCCTCAAACCTCTGCACCTGAGGAAAGTGTTAGAGTTGAGGCCTAAAGTGGGTATTAAAATGACGTTCTCCCCAACAGATTTTTAAAGTGCTTTTTGTATTTTTCAAAACAGTCTTTTTCATGTCAGAAAATTCATCAGTTAAAATTCATGTACTAACATTAACTCTCATTTTGGATTTGCTTATTATGCAGTGGTAAATAGTGGCTAATGTTTTCTCTTTGGAAAATTGTGATTATACTTAGTTATTTATAAATGCTCTCTCCTTTTTTTTCCCCCTCTGATTTTTAAAACCAGAAGTCCTTATTTCAATCTTTTAGTGGCTCATTTGGGTTCCCAGAATCGGACCTGAGACAAAGATTTGAGTGCAGGTAGTTTATTGAGGAGGTAAAGGAAACATCAGCGGGAGTAGGCAAGACATCCAGGAAAAGGTTTGTATTAAGCCACCTACTGTTTTGTGCACCTGAAGTTTTAATTCTGGGGGAGCTGTAGAAAATATGCCTTAGAATTATCTACCTGAGAAGCAAGGGAGCATATTACATCCTAGCACCAGTTACGCTGTAGTTGAGGACTGCTTCCAGGGAGTGTTAATCCCCAGAGCTTCCAGCTGCAATGCAAGTTCAGAGAAAAACCCCAGGCCAAGAAATTAAAGAGTTGGCAGCTACAAATCTGTGGGCATGCATTCCGGTAGTAATGTCCAGTGGGGGTGGGCGAGTATCAACAGCACCCACTATACATGGAGGCGTCTTTCATTGTGGGAGGAGTACTGAAGTGGGGAAAAAGATCAGAATTTAAGCTAACCTTGTTCAAATGTCTACTCAGTCCTACATTAAGTTCCTACTAGGTGTAAGTGCTGTGCTAGTGATGGGCTATACTAACTCCCTTGTAGAGCACGGAGCTTTTTAAAGCTCAGGTTCTTCATTTAGAAGGATAACTTGTCTTTCTTTCCAAGTTGAGAATCAAATGAGATAACATTCCTGAAACTACTCTGAAATGCTTAGAGCAGTATTTCAAATTTATTGTTACCCAAATTGACCCTGAGAGAATAGTAGAAATGTGGATTAGACCATAAACTCATCTCTGATCAAGAGGTATGTCAGTTAGTCAAAAGCTTTTTTAGTCTTAGGCTGTTGAATCCAGCCTCTCTGTTGCAGCATGTATAAGATAGTAAATTTTTAAGTTCCATGAAAAGAATAAGGAACCACAGCATGGTTATTTTTAGCCAGTTGGCAGTGAAGGCGTCCTGGGGAAGGTAGATAAAATGAACGTTAAAGTAATGGGCAGAAATTAGCCATCTAGAAATAGGGAATTTGTGAAGGGATAGCGTATTCCAGGAAAGCTTGAGGAAAGTCTTAGAAGCAGTACAGGCGAGAATCCACTCAGTACTCAGGTCAAGCATTTGGAACTGTGTGTTTGCCAGGACGGGGGACATTCTATTTGTTGCTAACAGGCTGAATGTTCTATGACTGGTTACTTAAGCTTTCTTTTTTTCTTTTTTGAGTTGGAGTCTCATTCTTTCGTCCAGGCTGGAGTGCAGTAGCACACTCACGGCCACCCCAGTGTTGACCTGCTGGGCTCCAGCAATCCTTCTGCCTTAGCCTTCCAAGTAGTCGGAACTACAGGTGCACGCTACTACACCTGGCTAATTTATTGTAGAGGCGAGTTCTGCCAAGTTGTCTGGGCTGTTCTTGAACACGTGGGCTCAGGCAGTCCACTAGCCTCAGCCTCCCAAAGTGCTGGGATTACAGGCTGAGACACCAAGCCTGGCCACTTAAACTTTCTAAGACTTTTTTTCCCATTAACTATTGGTTAAGAATACTAGTACTACCTACACTGTAAGATTGTTGTAAGGATACATGAGATATATCATGTAAAGCTGGTAGAATACAGTAACTTCATTTGTGGCTTTTGGTATCAGTACAGTTTCAGGTTACAAGTCATCCAACCCCAAGCAAAACAATGTTTCCCAAGGCATGTGGGATATATGAGGGGGGACCCAAAAAACCTGAAATTATTTTTTGGAGGTCAGCAGTACAGGCTTCCCTTGCTAGGTGAGCGTTCTAGGAACCCATTGGCATCAGTGTACCAGCTAGCATTGTTGTGAGGGGCGGTGTTTGGCTTCAGTGAATTTCTTTTGGAGATTCTTCCAGTGTGTTCGGTCATTTCATGATGGGTGATTTACAAGTGCACCTGCCCACACCATGCTGAGTGTTCAGCAGTTTTTGATCAAAAGCGTGACCTTCATGCCCATCCTCTCTATTCACCCAGTCTCACCCCGAGTGGCTTCATTTTGCTTCCTCTAATGAAAAAAGTCCTCAAAGGGAAACGTTTGGCTAATGTGGAAGAGGTGAAAAGAATGGCAGAAGCACTAAAAGGCATCAAAATTGACGAGTTCAAAACTGTTTTGAGCAATGGAAAAAGCACCTAGATAGGTATATTGCATCAAACAGCGAGTCCTTTGAAGGTGACCAAACTTTAAACATGTAAAAATAAATACACAATGTATTTATTTATTTATTTACAATGTATTTATTTATTTATTTATAATGTAAATCCCTTTTCTTTTGGATCACTCCTCATAAACCCCACAATATTTACAAGAAAAAAGCATTATGAGGTTAAAAGAATTTGGGAAACCCTGCATACCATGTACAGATAGACTTCATGGAGAGTTATATTAAAATATTAAGAACTCTGGGAGTAAGTAAACCTTTTTTAAACTTTAAATGCTGTGTATTAAATTTCTTTCACCCCCTTTAATATAATACCTATTTATATTGGACACTTTGGAAAACGCTAATTTGAAGAGCTTCATGTCGTGAGTCAAACAAGTTACCAATACTTACACACTCTGAATAACGCTGTCTGTTGATTGTCTTAAGGAGTTGTAAATGTCTTCAAATAATGACAACCATTGCTCAAAATATCTTTTGAGATTTTCCCTATAGACATGCTTCTGAGGCTATTTATTGGTCAGTCCCCCCCATCAATCATTATACAGTGTCTTAAGTTTTTCATTCCTCACTTTCTCCACAGAATTGTATTGTTCACCCTATGATTCCTCCTAGGCCTCACATCTATTCAAAATGATGTTTTTTTGGCCTCACTTGAGATAATTTAAAAAACATTCCCCAGACTATTCAGTAAGTTGACTTCCAAAAATACTTGGAGTAATGCCACCATTATTAAACTAAGTGAATAACTTTCAAGGTGAGTGATTTTCAAAGGGGTAGAACATACTTAGATGTGCATTTTCACTGCAGAACAAATGGTATGTCTTTTTATAGCCACACGAGGAGCTCTCAGTTCCTACTATGTGCTTGTCCCTGTGGTAGATGTAGTCTATTTTGGGCAGAAGTTCATAGTCTAGTGGGGAAGAAATACATATTCAAAAGCACTATAGAAGAGGGTAAATATAGTCATAGAGGGATGAGAGTATTATGAAAATACAGAGGAGGGGGTCTTCCATAGGGGCTCAAGAAAAGCAAGGATACTTTTGGTTTTTTGGGTGTTGGGATCTCGTTCTTATATGGACTGCAGTGGCATAATCACAGCTCACCGCAGCTTCAACCTCCTGGGCTCAGGTAATCCTTCTGCCTTAGGCTCCTGAGTAGCTGGGACTACAGGTGTGTGCCACCATGTCTGGCTAATTTTTTAATTTTTTTTTTTGTTTGTAGAGACGAGATCTTGCTAAGTTGCCCAGGTTGTCTTGAAATCCTAGACTCAAGCAATCTCCCCTCCTTGGCCTCCCAAAGTGCTAGGATTAATTACAGGTGTGAGCCACTGTACCTGGTCAGCAAGGATACTTTTGATGAGTCTTGAAGCTTATGTGGTTATAATAATAATGACCATAAAGAATAGGATAGAGAAGTCATATTCCTGGCAGAGAGAAGTAGATGTGCAGAGGCCCAGAGATATGAAAGGGTTCAGGAACTGAACACATAAAGAAAAGAGTCAGAATGTTCCATATGCCTGTGAAGCTTGCAGACATAAATAATTACCTGACTAATTGCTTAATTAGTAAGAATGTAAGAAGGGGACCTAAGTTATAAGGCAGTCTGCAGTCCATTCTGGAGTTTAGTGAAGCTGGTCTGCTAAGTGGTGGAGGTTTGGGAATCACTGGTGAAGACTGCAGCCTGAAGGCATTCGTGAGATTTCCCAGACTGAGATTGCAAAACGAACAGAAAAATGAACTGAGGTTAGAGCAGCATGCATACTTAAGAAGAATGGTGGATAAATAAAGTCCTGAAGTGAGCTGGAAAAATGACAGAGTACAGTTTTCTCTTGGTATCTGCAAGGGATTGGTTCTAGGACCCCTCCCCCACCTTGGATACCCAAGTCCACAGATGTTCAAGTCCTTATATAAAATGGTACAGTATTTGCATATAACCTATGAGAAGGTCAGTATGCACACCGTTTGGTATATGTTTAATCATCTCTACATTATTTATAATAACTAACAAAATGGAAATGCCATGTAAATAGTTGTTATACTATATGTTTTGTATTTTTATTATTGTATGTATGTATGTACTTGCTTTTAGAATATTTTCTATCTGTGATTGGTTGAATCTAGGGATGTGGATGGAACCCAAGGATGCAGAGGACCAACCATAGTTGAAAAGTATGTGGGAAGGGTTAGGAACATTGCAGAGAGGTCAAATACAATAAGTGTAATAAGTGCCATGGCGTTGGAACTGCACGTCCATGTGGGCTCTAAGAAGAGCAGGTGCAGCAGAGTGGCAGGTGTACAGTCATATTTCCATCCAGTGGTGTGCTGTAGCTGACTTTTTCTGGCTTGTGAGAGCTGGGTTGTTAAATTTTCAGGATTATGCAAGCAAGTTGTTAAACATGTCCATCGTTGAAAGCTGAATTATGCTCATTTGCAATTAAATTAATTATATTAAAATAAATGTAATAAATAAATATTAAAAACTCATCCTCCCTAATGGTTTTGCTACATTTTCCTATTATCTATTCTCTTAAGATTAATTACGTCCATTTTGTTGAATGGTGTATGTGCTATATAACGACATATTACTGCACATTTTTTCTCAAGTCTGTGTTCACTGACTTCACAATGGTATCTTGAAATTAGCCAAAGTGAGTACTTACACCATAAAAATGGGCAAATGCTTCAAATCAGATATTTTGTTTTATTGATTTTCTAGAATTGAGAAAATAATAGAGAAATTGTTAAGGCTGTGGAACACACTTAAAGTTGTGTTGATATATAATAATTACATTGTGAATAACACAAAAAATTGAGGAAATGTTTTAGTATTTATAAACTATTACCCAATTCAAAAAGAAGTTTACTCCCATTATTAGTGAGTACGAGAGGTTCCAATATGCAGTCATTGTTTTACTTTCTTCTTACTTATTAATGCAACAGAAACTATTACCTATTTGTGTCAGAATATACCAGATTTGGTGAACATTAATGAAGGCATTTTTAAGAAATAGTTGACTGTATGGAATTTACAGTAAATGTTATTGTATATTTTATTATTATTTGTAAATTGTGTGCTATATCACCTTCGTATCAGTACAAGTTATAATGAACACATATATGTGTATTTATACAGATACACAGACTCACTTTTACTTTTTATGTCAGCAAGTTGCTAAACATTTACCAGCACACAGTGGCTGTATAGATGGGATGGAGGGAACAGGTCACATCTACTTTTTTGAAAAGTATGGCAGAGAAGGAATGTTCCCTAGGTACTAGACAAATAGGTAGTCACAGACACTTGCAGGTTTGGGGCCATTTGTTTGTGTTTCTCCTTGAATGGATTCAAAACCCTGGAGTGAGGAGCCAGTAGAGGGAGATATTGGTGTTAAAGGGAAGGTGGAAATAAATGTTCGAAAAAGGTGATGAATAATTGGGAGGGAATAAGATGTAGATAGTTGTGAAAAAATTAACCTCAAATACAGTAAAGTCTCCTATTCTTGTGAGAATGAGGAATAATAAATATAAAATGTGATAAATTCAAGTATATGCACATTAAAGTCACTTAGATCAGTGAATTGTAATTTTTTAAATGGGCAGGATGAGCTCAAGAAAAGAAACTCAGAAAGATATCAGTTAATTTATGAATAAATTGTAGAATAAGAGATGAATACCATGGAAAGCATTGACCGTGGCAAATTTTCATGCTGATTTAATCTCTGAATATTATGCTGTATTTTTAGCCTGTTTTTCTAGGCAGAAATATTTCAATAAAAAAAATGAGACACAATTTAAAGCCTCCTCATTGCATTTAAATGCCAAGTATTATTTCTTTTACTTAGCTCTGCAACGTAATGCTACATTTCCATGGACACGGATTGAGTTTCTGCGAGATGATCAGAAATGGGATATAATTGGAGGTTGACTAAACTGCATTCATTGCATGCATGGATAGTTTGAACACAAGGTAAAATGTTATCCAGACTGCTGAAGAAAACAAGTCTTATTTTGGAACATGACTTTCTTCAGCATTATAATTTATGACTTTTTCACTTGGATTCCTGCTTTTAACACGCTCTTATTTTTATATATGTGCTTCAATTAAAGAAATGCATAACATTCTGCTTATACTATCTTCATTCTATTAGTTTTCCACTATTAAATTTTACAGTCCTATTTTCCTCACAGTTGAGATATAGTAATATACAGAACTAATTTATATTTGCATAGTATTTTAACATTTCAAATCTTTTCAGATCAAGTTTCTCAATTATATATTAAATAATTATCCTAAGTATCCATAGATATTGTTATTGAAGATGCTCAATATGGGTGTTGATATTGAATACACATGTGTAGTCTGCCTTTAGTGTGCCATTGTAGCTCCTACTTCGGAGCCTGTTGCTTTGGTGACCCTACCCAGCTACTCTTGCAGTCTAACAGCACCTCAAACATCTGGCTGAGGATCTCAAGACTTTGGAAGCGTAATCCTCTATACAGGTATTTTTAGAGTTAGAACATTGTTGTGGACCTCCTTAGGTAGCTGGTCCTTGTCTTTTTTGACTGATTCACACTTGCAAGATACTACAGCTGTTCTAATCATCACATTCAAGGTAGAAATAGAGGGAAGAGTCAGGAGGGCATTAGTCACTTGTGTGTCTGTTTGATCATGAAAGCAAAAACTTTAGAGAGACAGCCTCAGAAAATTCTGCTTAGACCTAGTTGACCACTCCTAGCTACACGAGAGTTTGGCGAATGTAAGCTTTCCCACATCTATAGTGGGAGATGGCAAAGGAGAGGTTAGAAAAGAATGGCTTGCATCAGGCAATTAGCAATGTTTACCAAAGGGAATGATCTCAGGTCTTGTCTGCCTCCAATGTTTGCATTTCTATTATCAATTTAAGACCATCTTACCTAGAAAGCAACTTTTTAAACTTCCTTACCTGCAGGTCTGGGAAAGACTTTGTTGTTGACCTTCATCTAGAGTTTATTTTAAATTGGTAAGTGAAGACCTGACACAGTTTCTTCTGGAGGAGAGGATCCATTCTTCAGTGTCAATCTAGATAGAGCTGTCCAGGAAGTAAGACACGACTCCGGACTTGAAAGGGAACTTAACGGCATTTCAGTGCCAAGCATGACTGCTGGGAAGGCTCCTGTAAAAAAGATCAGCAGAGAGCAAAGTAATCTGAGAATCTGCCTGATAATACTTTTTATATCTGAGTGATTTAAACAAGTATAGCTGCATACATTGCTGGGTTGTTTCCTGGCTTGTGTGGGATTACATCAAGACTTTGAAATATGTTAGTCTCTTTTTCTGCAGCTAAAACATATTAGAAAAGAGTGAAATTTAAGGCAACTATTTGTTTATTCATTACCTGAGAGCACTGAGAATAGATTGGAAGGAATATATATATAATATATATATATATTTTTGAAATGGAGTCTCACTGTCACCCGCTCCCGGCCACCGCAACCTTGCCTGCTGGGCTCCGGCAATCCTTTCGCCTCAGCCTTCCAAGTAGCTGGAACTACAGGTGCGCGCTACCACGCCTGGCTAATTTTTTGATTTATTGTAGAGATGAGGTCTCGCCAAGTTGCCTAGGCGGGTCTCGAACCCGCGGGCTCAGGCAATTCACTCACCTCAGCCTCCCAAAGCGCGGGATTACAGGCTGAGCCACCGAGCCCGACTGGAATAAATATATTTTTAAAATCCATGTCTTGATCAATTTTGTGCTTTTCATGTTTGCAAAAATACAATACTTCTGACCCTCTAGGCAAAGAATAATGATTTGTTTTAGATTTGTGAGAATAATTGTTAAGAGATAAAGAGTTGGCAGTACAAGTAAATGAAAAACCCATTATGCTATTTGCAAAATTACATTTCACCATGTAGATATAATGAGATATATATATATTTTCTGAAATAAAGTGAATAATTGTATTGAAATAAAGTAAATTTCAGTATTGGGCTAAGTGATTCATATATATTGTATTATTTTATATCCTTGAAGGAGTTACTATTATTTTTTCCTTTTGAGGAATTTGACGCTCAAAGATGTAAAGTTACTTGCCCAAGGTTTCAGTGCCAGTAATTCACAGCAGCTGTTCTATGAAACTAGGCAGTTTGCCACACCTGCCAGCTGTGGACCTGTGCTCCTGATAATAATAACAATTAGGCATTATGCCAAAGATTTTATAGTTATTTAATCTATTATTCATTAGAATCCTAGAAGTTGGTACTATTATCTTCAGCTGAGAGTGGTATTAGAGAGACTCGGCAGCTGTCTCAGTTTCTTGCAGCTTCCAGGGCTAAAGTGGGGCTTTGAACCCGGGTAGTCTTTGAACCCAGGTAGACACCCATGTGGAACCTAATCACTGCCCTGCCTGTATGTAGTTTAGCACATATTTGACTCGTGTCTTTATAGTTTCCTATAGAATGTAATGTTTATTTCTAAAGAGAAAATTTTATCCACCTTTTGAAGTTCCGGAAAGCCTTCTTGTGTTTCTCAATGGTTTCATACTATGAGATAATTTTCCTGTCACATCAAATTTGGTAGCTATTTTTCTGGTGTATATTAATTAAAATTTGATATAGATTGTTTTGTTTCTTGCACATATGACCAGAGCTTAGATTAGTTTTTTATTTGAATTTTAAAAAATAAAATAGAATGTCTCAAAATAAAAAAATCAAATTTTTATTAGAAAAATTCCAGAATGAGAAACCTGACACAAAAAATTCAGCAACAATGAAAGATTATGCCTGTCTAAAACAGTTATGTTTTATTTTACATGCTAATATTTTCTAATAAGGTTAAGGTGATGAGTTTTATTCTTCAACTATCACATTGCTTAAAGGATATTAATAGGAAGTACACTATGTACTCCCTTATACTGTGAATTATGATTGGAAAAAAATGTGATTGTTATTCAGACTCAAAAAATAATCTACCTCATAGAAACATCTATATAAAATGATGGTTCATTCTAGATCAATGGTGCTTTGATTTGGGTTCAAATTAATATCAAATCAAATTAAAAACTTGCTATATGAAAAAAATCAACTCTATTATTCCAGGCACATTTCATAGCCTAATTCCCCTTCACGAAATTCAGTGCTATATTTTATAGTGATTGACTCACAGGAGAAAGATCTGTGACTTTTATCTTGCTGCCTGACCTTGGGGAAAATTGGCTTAAATGTATGAAAGATATTTCAGGCATTGACTCAGACTAAATAAATGTGCTAAATTTGATACAGTGAGTGGGAAATTTTTCTCACCACATGGAACCACTAATGAGCTTGGGAAGTAAACATGGTTAAGTAGGCATAGTTGCCTTTTTGTTATAGTCATTCTGAATTGGCCCATTAACACGAATAACATTTCAGTGAACTTCACATTTGCAGCTTTAGGATGGACCAAAAAATTCCAAACCAAACAACAGCATAATAAACTATTCCCAGGTGAGAGGGATGCAATAGGTTGAACTGAGTTCTCCAGAAAGATACACTTAAGTTCTGACCCCTGGTACCTGTGAATGTGACCTCCTTATTTGGAAAAAGGGGCTTTGCAGATGGAATCAAGTTAAGATGAGGTTGTACTGATTAATGGCAGGGTAGGCCATTAATCCAATGTGACCGGTATCCCTATAAGAAGAGGAGAGACGGACAGAGACACCCAAGGGGAGAACACCATGTGATATCAGAAACAGAAATGGTGTGATGCAATTGAAAGCCTAGCAATGCTAAGACTTGCCAGCCACAACCAGATGCTAGTAAGAGGTAAGGAACTGTTCTACCTAGAGTCTCAGGGGGAGCATGATCCTGCTGACACCTTGATTTCAGATCTCTAGCCTCTAGGATTGTAAGAGAATAAACATCTATGGTTTTAAGCCACCCAGTCCATGGTACTTTGTAATAGCAGCCCGGGGAAACTAATACAAAAGGTAAGAGTGGAGAGATGATGGAGAGAAGAAGAGCTGGCAGTAGCGGTAACTCTTCGTGGATTTGCTCTTTCTCCCGTGATTCTAAGTCTCTCTCCATGTTATTATACACAGCTGAAAATGAAAACGAGGTTTTGTTTTTTTCTCTGCATCACTCACCTTTTCAACATTATTTAATCTCTTTGGGTCTCATTTGCCTCATCAGGGAAGTGAAGAACTCAAACTCTTCCAAGTAATAATAGTGACCAATAGTTAGGGGACTTTAACCTCACTCCAGGGCCAGAGCTCAGTGCTTAACATGCAGCATTTCATTTACCCCTTAGGAATCTTGTGAGGAATGTGTTGTTACTATCCCTACTTCACAAATGAGCTAAAAAATAACACTTCTCTATGACTTCTCACTTTTTGCTTTGTCTTTTCAGAGACTTGAACATGGGAGGTAGAACTGGAATCTTTTAGTGTTTATGGCTCCTTGATGGGAAAGATAGCAACAGATGTTTACCTTGACTTAACCCATGTAGAATGGGGATGAAGGTTATTGGAAAGGGATATGACATCAACATGGTGTGCTCACTTTGGCTGTTCAGTTTCCTCATGTGTAGAACAAGGGGGTGATCATTTCTTTTTAAAAAGTCTCTTCATTGTATTTTCCCCCCTTTTTATAATGGAGAAACATTTTAGTACAATTTCCTTATTTTCTAGCTTGCTTGACAGTTTCACTATTGGAGCCACTGAAGTTAGGATATGATAGAGGAATTTAATGCCATAGTTGCCATTCTTAACATTCACAATGTGCCAAGCACAGTTTTACATGTGGCAACATGTCAGATGGGTGATATCATTATTCCATCGTCTTACAGACCAGGACTCAAAAAAAAAATGAGGTAAAAATTACTAGCCTTCAAATCCTTGTGTATTTTGCATCCGGAGTCTATTTTTGTACATTCTTGTTAGAAAAAGCCATTACCACAGTGACATGGACTAATTTATCAGATTAACGATCAACTTGGAAGTTAGGCATCTGAGCTTTTTAAGAGGATATTGGCCAAAACAGGTAAGTGTGGTAAATCAGGGAACACCTGAAACATGTTGTGCTGAATGGAGGTAGCCTGAATTTAAGGATGAGTACCCAGGTGTGTCAGGATGGTGCGATCAAAGATGAATTTGACTTTTTTCACTATATTTCATCTAAAGCTCTTCTAGAGTTAGACCAGTTTCCTTAATTACCATAATTATGGCCAAGCAAAAGTTGGATGTTTCCTGCTTAACTTTTTGGTTGCTTATATTATCTTATTCAAGCACATGGTAACAAACTTTACACTATTTCTAACATGAACCTTTCAGTAAATGGTAGGTTACTATAACAGAAAAGAAGTTATATCTGAACTCAACGTGTATAAGTCCATTCCACGCTCCATGCTGTTTCCTTGGAAGCCATAGGCACTGTCACATGCCTCTAATACTAAAAATTCTTGGAAAATACAGCAAGTGGTAGTGTTTTAGTAGGTTTTAGAGGCAAAACTGATCTGACCAAGAAACATATGTTGGTGAAGTGAAATATGAAAGACTGTTCTATCTCAGCTAAGGATATTTGCCATAGAAAATGTTTGTTATGGCACAGTAGAGAGACTGAAGCTAACGGCTTCTTGCTACCCAAACTTGCCTTGGTTAAATTTGTCTCCTGTCCTCTAAGCCTTAGAGAAAGTCTTCTGAAGAACGATGCAGTATAGTGAAGGAAACAGGAAGAGAGTCTGAGGAGCTTAGCCAGTTGAGGGATTTAATGGGAAAACACACTTGGAAAGTGAAAAGACACTGGAAAATCTGACTGTCTAATTTGGATTTTCCCAATATACCTGTCATGGCGAGGTGAAATATATGTTGGACTGAAAGTAACTGTCAGTATTTTGGTCACAGCTCTGCTAAAAATGGACATTATGACTGGGAAGTGGTGCTTTGTGGTCATAACTTTCTCCATGTGTCAAAGCTGTGGGTTTTTACATTCACTTTAACCTCTCTCAAATTCATTTTCTACATACACGACCATAGTATCATATTGAGAATTCATTTTATCAGGTATTGGTCAATTCTTGGGATGTTTGCCATGACCTTGTCATGCTTGTCATCTTTGCCACCAAGGAATGTTTTTGGGGTAATATATAGGAAGTTGGAAATGTGGATTGTACCATATTTTTTAAAAATCTGGAAACCAATGTTTAATGGATAATGATAATGGTGACTACCATTTATTAAACATGAATTATTGACCAGGTAACTCACCATATACTCCACAAAGGAAGATTTTGCTACCTTGGGGCATTTGGCAATGTCTGGAGACATCATAGCAGGAGAGAGCAGTGCTACAGAGGCCAAGACAGCCCCCCACAACAAAGAATTACGTGGTCAACAAGGCCAGTAGCACCAAAGTTGAAAAACTCTGTCTTATAGCTTATCTCTTATTGACTAAATATACATGCTGATCAGAGAAGGTGTTATGCCTATCTTCTATCTGAAGTTCAGAAAGGTGAAGGAGATTCTTCAATGTCAATCAGTTCATTAGAGACAGAGCCAGTATTCCGTCCCAGTCTCTAAAGCCATTCCTCTTCAATTGAGGAATAGTCCCTAAACACAAACCTTTTCCGTTTTGCTACCCTAGTTTCTTTATTTTTAATACGAGAAGATTTTATGTCCTTTACCAGAAGTTTGTAGTAGTATATTTGGGTGGGGGTAGGCAGTGGGGAGAAAAGATAGGGGGTTTGCAGATTTTCAAAAAGTTGAGGTATTATGCTTAAATGTAATATTTTTGGCAAAAATCTGTAGTCATAAGCAGTGTGGGTGAAATACAAAATGTATATTTAGACTTTAGTGTTGCTCATACATATGCATTGTTTTTAGATTAAGAATGAGAGCTTTTAGTTTTTGCTTCTCTTTGTATCTTTCAAAAGCAATTTGATTTGCTCTTCTCTTGGGCATGATGGTGATTTGTAGAGCTTGCTGGTTGTTGAGAAATCGAAGACTCTTTGTGGGTACTTAAGGATAAGAGTTTACTTCTACACTGGCACTATGGTAGATTTTTAGTTTTGGACTTAAAGCACAACAAAGATATAGAGATGTGAAAAGGGCCAAATTGCACTTTGGGGAGAGAAGTGTGGAGAGCCCCACGAGGAAACTATGTTTTATTTATATCTCTGGTCACTGCTAAATCTCAATTTTGGGATACAGCCTGACAGATAAGTAAGGTTACTGGAGTGTAAGAGGTAGGGAAAGTTAATTTAAGTTATTTTATTTGAAAAATTTACATCTTACTGGTGGGAAGTATGATTTAGGGTAATTGACAATACCCTATAGTATTAAATTTTTGCCCAAACTGCCTTTTGAATCATGTATTTTGGGATTTGTACATTGAAAAATATAGACAGCTGCCCTGTGTAGGGTTATTTAACCCACAGAGTTTTACACTTGCACAGAGAGTCAGGCTTTATTCTGGAGACTTGTGGCAAAGGCTTCAGTTGCTCTGCCCGATAAATCAGCATACAAAACAAAGGCACCTTGTTGATTGACATTCATTATGTCCATTGACAGCTTCAAGAAAGAAAGAGGCTAGGACATGTAGCTTTTACAGCCAAGGTAAGACATGTATCATATGGATGTGAAAATAAAACACTGAAATTATCCGTAGAGGAGTTGAAAACGGCTTTTAATCAACATTCGATAATTGAACATTTAAAGGGAGTAATACACAGAGATGTGCTCAGTGTGGCAGTCAAGTTAACCAAAAGAGTAAATTTTAGTTTCTCAATGTTAATTTCAAAGCATTAAGAACATGGAGGTCTATCTCTTGCTGTCTTATGCTAACTACAGTCACTGTTAGTTTTTACAGGTGTTACAGATCATTGCAATTTAGTTTTATGTAAAAAGAAAGGTTATTGTACTATTAAGAGTAGTTCGGATGCTCTGGAATTCTTGTGACAGTTCTAAAAAAAATGGGGTCTTGAGGAAAAGATGAGATCTTTCATATCAAACCTTGATTTGAATTGCAATTGTTATTTTGTATTTCTTTTTTCAACCATTTATGAAGTGAAGGTAGCCTTGTGTTTCTTCAACAAGCCAATTGCCCAGAAGCCAAGTTCAAGATTGATGGTTTCAGCAGAGTTTAAATGCAAGCAACAGAAATTACAGTATTGAAAAGCCCCCATAATATTTTATTTAAGGTAGGGAGAGCTAAGTTAATTCATTTTCACAAGCAGTTGAAATATTGTGCTGGAGTTGACTTTCTTTAGAGACCATATGCATATTTACCAGTAGAATAAACTCTGGTTGTCAGTTATGTGTGTAGGTTGGTGAGAATTTGGATATGTTATATGAGGGTAGTATTCTTGCAAGGAGAGAAGAGGATAGAAGTAATGGAACTGACACTGAGAGCTTACTAGGTTTCAGACACAGCACTGGGAGATGGTATGGTGCAAATGTAACAATGTCGCTTGGACCAAGGTGGTATTATTTTCTTTTATAGCTGAGGAAAAAAAAAAAAGCCACAATAACTAGAAATTATTTTTTTTCTACTTTCCCTTTATTAGAATCAAGAAATGGAGGGATTTTTTGGGGAGGGGTGGCAGAGGGGTAACGAGGTGCAAGTTGTAGTTGTTGGTTGACTTGAACACAATTTGAAGGATTTCTGCTTTTAGTGAGGGCTTTTTCTTTACTTTGAGTGGTGTGGGGGGGTGGAAAGGTAGGTTTCATACGCATTCAAACTACTGCCTTAATTATTTTCCAATGGCACTAAAGAGACAATGGCTACAATGGTAGGTTTTGGCACAGTAGGAGATTATTTCCTAATAAATAGTGCAATACCTATTTAATATGTAAAATAACCCCTTCCTCTAACAGAAGAGTACCTTAAAATGGAAACTGGTAGGCTATCTTAGTTCTGATTTTGCATTGTTTTTTGGTACTGTAAGAGGTCACAACCCCCTTTTATTCAGAGTTGTTTTATCCCAAATGGCAAAGGAATAGTTATCAATTTAAAACCAGAAGTCCAAATGTGATCTTTGCAGCTGATAACTCAGTTTCATCCCTATGTATTTAATTATAAATAAAAATACAGCCCCCCAGTTTAAAGCAGGTGGCATTCAAAAGTTCATTTGTAACAGAGTTGTTTGGAGTTTGAAACATTTTTCCATAGAAACAATGTTAGGTTTCCAGGCCAACCTACAAAAGCCTATTTAAACCATATTGTACAATTTCTGTTCTAAAATCATCATGGGGCCCACACAACATATATAATAATATTTCTATTGGAAAATGCATTTGGAGTTTAGCTTGGAATAGACTAGAGTTTCACTGGCATAGAACTGGGCATTGTAAAGCTTTCCTGCCATTCTGGCAATGAGAATCAGCATTTTTTCTCCCCAAGATGCTATCTATGATTCCCATGATCTGGGGTAAAATAGGATGAGGGCCAAGACAGGGCACAGGGAGTCTTCCAAGGGTGGATTCATGGTTCAACATGCTTTGGGTATAAGCAAGAGGCTACTCAGCTTGAATAATAGAGTTTATTCTTTTACATAGTCTAAAACAGGCAGTTCCACCAGTGGTTAATTTAACAACTCAATGACGTCAGCATTCTAGGTTAGGTTCTTTGAAGTCTTTTTAACCTCATGGTTGTAAGATGTCCATTAAAGTCACAAGAGTATTGTCCTTACGTAACAACCTCCTAAAGGTGAAAGAATGAGTAATGGTCTCTTATTAAATAGGAACGTATTTCCCAGAAGGCTCTTTCTTCAGCAGATTTCTCTTTATGTACCATTGGCCAGAACTGTGACTTATAGCCTGCCCTAAATTAATCACTGGCCACCAAGAATTAGAAGTGACTTAGAGTCTAAGTTCTAGACAGATTATTGTTCATCTTCTGGGGATGGGCTGGTGGCTACCTTCTCTGAGCAAATTAGGAAATTTGTTGACAAAGAAGAAGGTGGAATATTGGTTGGACGAATGTTACTCATTCTTCTACACTGTCTTCACTGTGGAACGATGGTCTGGGGCAAGGGAAAGGTCACTAAATGTAAGAATTTTGTTTTTTAAGAAATAAGGTCTCACTGTGTTGCGCAGGCTGGAGGGCAGTGGTGTGATCATAGCTCACTGCAGCCTTGAACTCCTGGGCTCAAGCGATCCTCTCATCTCAGTCTCATGAGTACCTGGCGCTATAGGCATGCCATCATTACGCCCAGCTAATTATTTTATTTTAGAAAGAGATGGAGTCTTGCTATGTTGCCCAGACTGGTTTCAAACTCCTGGCTCCAGTAATATACCTGCGTTGGCCTAAAATCTGAGTATTTTAGTTCTCCAACCAGCTGTGTGACCTTTAAAATGTCATGATTTCCTTCTTCAGACTCCAGTTTCTATAAAATAACGAGGTAGGATAGACTCGTTTATTCTTCAATGTATTAATTCAGCAGATATTTACGGAGCACCTACTTTGCTACAAGCAGTATCTTGGACTCAGAGGACGCAGCAGTGAACTTTCAACAGTCATTCCCAGATATCTTATGTTTCTATATGATTCCATGTGAGTAGCTGTGGTCCTGGTAAAACTGTGAGAACTGAGGCAGGGATGCTGTGGACAGATGAGGCCTTCTGCTAGTGTCAACTCTAAGGGGAAATTCTTGGTTTTGGCCAATTCATATTACTTATTTTCTTTTCTTTTGAGAATCCAAGAGATGGATTGGACCCTTTCCATCTGCCCTGCCCTCAAGCTCTTGTTTTGATAAGGTTTCTGCTTTTGCATATTGCCCATCCTAGAACAATACACACTCACTGTGATTTTCTTACACTTCTGCTTCTCACCCCATAAAGAATAAATATAAGCTGACTGATGTTTTCTCAGTTTTTTCCGACTACTGTTAACCACAGAGGAAGTAGATGGCAGTGGTTGTTGGGGAAGCTTCTCAACCCTTCCCACTTTTTCCTCTTAGACCTGTAGAGAAAGATAAAAGGACATAAGGCAATACGAGTGCATCCTTGAGTCCAGAATACTGAAGGAACATCTTATATTTTCAATAGTCAGATTTGGTGAGGAGGAAGGAGCAAAGTGTTTTGGAGGAAGCTGACTGGTGACTGAGAACAGCTGCAGGGACCCTTCTACCTTCTGACTGCACTGCAGGTGAGGATCAAGTACTGGAGAAGGGAAGTGGCTGTGAAGGCAACATCAGGGATCAGGAGGGAGATGGCAAGGAAATCTGCTCCTGGGAGGATAGAAAAGGTAACCTGAGCTAGGCTTTTCCTGAATACCCAAGGGGAAGTACACACACACATGCACACACGCACACACACGAAGGGGGACCCCCAAACCCGGAATTTACTAATTTTTTTTTAGAAATTGTGTATTTATTTTTACATGCTTAAACATCAGTCACCTTCAGAGTACTCTCTGTTTGATGTGGTTCACTGATTGAGACACTTTTTACGGCTCAGACCAAATTTTTGAACTCATCAATTCTGAGGCCTTTTAGTCCTTCTGCCATTTTTTGTTTCACCTCTTCCACACTGGCAAATGTTTCCCTTTGAGGACTTTTTTCAAACAGGGAAACAAAAATAAGTTGCTTAGGTGAATAGGGAGGGTGGGGCAAGGGGTCATGCTGTTTTGGGTCAAAAACTGCTGAACACTCAGCACGGTGTGGGCAGGTGCGCTCGTAAATCACCCATCATGAAATGGGCAAACTTGTTGAAAGAATCTGCACAAAAATTCACCGAAGCCGAACGCAGCCTCTCACTACAATGCTAGTGGGTACACTGATGCCAAAGGGTTCCTAGAACACTTACTCAGCGGGCGAAGCCTGTTGGGGTCCCCCTCATATATACACCCCCACACACATATAATATCAAATGCAGCCATAAGATGAGAACTGTCTCATAATAAATACCCTTACTCCCTCCCTCCCCCTCCCTCCTCCTCCCTTCTTTCTTTTCTTCCTGTCTTCTTTTTATCTGATTTTTTTGTAGAGATGAGGTCTCACTATGTTGCCTAGGCTGTTTGAACTCCTGGGCTCACGCAATCCTCCTGCCTTGGCCTCCCACAAAGTTTTGGGATTACAGGCATGAACCACCGTGCCCAGCCTGGTTTGTTTCTTAAGTGATGATAAAATAAATTACAAAGTACTATGTTGATTTCAAAGTTACTATGCTTGGGAAACCTTTGGGGATATGTAGACAGCAGCATTAAAATTTGTGTCATCTATCTTTGTATCTCTCTCAGAGGTCAGCATGCCATTCATATTTACTATCAGCAAGATAGCAAATATTTTAGGCTTTGTGGGCCATATGGTCTGTGTTACAAGTACTCTGCCCTTGTAGCAGAAAAGCAGCCATACACAATAACTAAGCAGATTGGCTGTGTTCCAGTAACACTTCAGCTATGGACAACTTCCTTGTGTTTCCTTCAGTTTCATAGAATTTTCATATGTCATGAAATATTTTTCTTTTGATTTTTAAAAACTATTTTAAAATGTGAAGATGTTCTTCCTTAGTGGTAAGACAGGCCTGCAGGCTACAGTTTCTTGACCCTAGGTTTACCTGACTGTCATCTGTTTATTTGTGGGCCTGTCTACCGATATGTCTTCCTTCTTCCCACTCTTATCTGTGAGCAAGTATCTGATTCTGTTAAATTCTATACAAGGAATTCTTTTTTATTCATACAGTCAACTGCTCTAAACATTTATAAAAGAGATAGACAATAACTGCTTTGTTGGATTTCTAGGGTTTTTGTTTCATTTTGCTTTTTGAGTAGGTATCTCACTTGGTCACCCAGGCTAGAGTACAGTAGCATGATCACGGCTCATCCCAGCCTCAGCCTCCTTGGCTCAGGCAATTCTTCTGCATAGCCTCCTGAGTAGCTGGGACTACAGGCACATGACACCACACATGATTAACTTAAAAAAAAATGTAGTGATAAGGTCTCTCTATGCTACTTAGTCTGATCTCGAACTTTTGGGCTTAAGCAAACATCTCCCCTTAGCCTTCCAAAGTGCTGGGACTGCAGGCATCAGCCACCATGCCCAGCTGGATTTCTAGTTTTGGTTCATGTGTGTTTCCTGTGGTTGAACTTGTTAAAGCTTTAAATATTATTATTATTTTTAAATACTATATTTAGCACTCTTATAGTCAATTTAGAATAATTCCTTTGTAAAAGATTCTTGAGGAAGTATAGTACATCTAATAATAAATTGTCTTAAATCTTGTTAAGACTTGAAAACCGCAGGTGAATGATGTTGGGTCAGTTTCTACATTGTGAATAGGGTGCTTGTTTTTTTCTGAGTCAGACAAGCGAGACTTGGATAGCTGTCTATTACTGTTTATGAGCCTTATCCTTTACTGCAAATCAAGTGTTTATTCCACTCCTGAACTTAATTAGCAGCTAAGAGCTTTGTGCTTTGTATTTTAAGGAAGCATGTGATTTGTTCATTAGTTCAAAAGCAGATTAATTATTATATCTTTAGTCACCATCTGTAAACACGTCTATATTGGTGAGCTCTCTCTTGCTGAGTTACCTTGAAATGCCCTGTGGTGTTTTAATAGCTTTCAATTCTGTGTTTATTACAGTTGGCTGGAGATTTTTCAATTTATTTTATTGGCCACAGAAAGTCCAATCCTTCTGTGGAAACTACCGATTTCTGAGAGTAAGGTGTTTATTAGTGCTGGCTATCAATTTACTCTAAACATATTCCCCAATCAAACTGTGTTTCTCTTTGGATTAAAGATAGTCGGAGTTCAATCATAAACTAAGGTTTTAAACACCTTTTGTGTTGTCTGGATTCTTGGAGGAGCAATTTGGATTAAAATTTGTCATCTGCATGAAGTGTCTTCCTAGTCCTAGTCAGTTCCAAAAGAATTAAGTACATGAGGGCAAGAGGATCAATGAATAGTTATTGACGCATAGGCATTTGAAATATCGTCTAATTTTGGTCTTGCAATGATGCTTTTAGGTTTCAGGTGACTCTTAGAGAATTTAAAGAACTTGTACAAGGTCAGTGGTGGAGCAGGGATAGGTAGAAATCAAAGTTGGAATGACTTCTGAGTTTGTGTTTCTCTTTACCAGTGTCCAGGTTGCCAGAAAAAATGCAAGACACCTGGTTAAATTTGACTTTAAATTATTGATAACTAATTTTCTGGTATAAGAATGTCCCCAATACTGCATGGGACATACTTATAACATTATTTTTTGCCTATCTGAAAATTACATTTACCTGGATGCCATATATTGTTATTATTACTTGCTAAATCTGGCAGGCCTGGTAGTGTCCCTTTCTCTTTCTCTAGACATTTAGGCTATCCAGGTCCATCCCACCCCCTTTCCTCCGGTGGTGTTGGCTTTGGTTTGTTAACCCCATTCTTTGCTTCTTTGGTTTGAAGTTTACCTGCTCAGGGCCATTATCTGAGGATCTTTTCTCTCTGATTTTCAAAGTGTCCAGTGACTAATCTGCTAAAGTAATCTGCTAAAGCACCAGCAAAAATATTCTTTTGGTTATTTTTGTAGTGTGTTTTCCTCACAGAACCTGTTTGTGACTTCATATTTTTATTTTCATATAAAATTTTATGATGATTATTTTGGTTTATTTTTTTGGCTTCTGATTTTTGTGTACTTCAAATCTTGAAGACAATTTTAGTGCATTTACAAACTGTGTTAGCAAATACTTAAAAAATTTTAGTGATGATTGAGATCTCTAACAATTCTTAAATTATATATTCACTGTTAGTGAAAGTGAATTTTTTAAAATAAATTTTTAAATTTCTTGAGTAATTAGAATACAGTGAGAGAAATTAGGGTTCTCATTATCCAGCCCCTTAGCAACACACCAAGGTGATAACAGACCAGGAGCTTCCCAGTGGAGCTAATTCAAGCCAGCGCCTTATATTCTCTGCCAAAGTACTGGGAAACATGTCTTTATCCCCCAAATCTCAGAGGCTGGACTGGAAAACCACCATTGGGTATATGAGAAGGATTGTTTTATTATGTAGCTACTGTGAGGAATTTAACTGGGGCTCCAAACTCTTTTCAGACCACTAAGCAGAAGTAGTGTGCTGTTAGCTATAATATGGGTCAACTCATTTGATCGCTCTGGACCTTGGCTTTCTCATCTGTAAAATAAAGCAGGGTGGGATCGGATGATCGCTGAAGTCTTTATTACTTTGTTACTGGCTCTAACCGTGTTGGGAAGCCCCAAGCCACATGAAGCTTTTTCAGAACTGCTTCTCAGGATACCTTAGGACAGTTGAGTGATTACAAGAACCATCTCAACTATGTGCAGATCCTATGGAATACAAACAGGAGGCCTGGAAAGGCTGTACCCCCAAGGTCTCTGCAGTCAACCATACACTTAGATTTGACTACAGGTAGAGCAGGAATACTCACAGGGTTAAATGGAAAGTTTTACCTCAGTGAGAGAAGTTAGGTAAGATATCTTTTTTTTTTTTTTTTTTTGACATGGAGTCTCACTCTGTTGCCCAGACTGGAGTGCAGTGGCCGCTCCTGGCCACCACAGCCTCAACCTGCTGGGTTCCGGCGATCTTTCCGCCTCAACCTTTCGAAGCCGGAATTACAGGCATGTGCTACCATGCCCAGCTGATTTTTGGATTTATTGTAGAAATGAGGTCTCGCCAAGTTGCCCAGGAGGGTCTCGAACTCGCTGGCTCAGGCAATCCACTCACCTCAGCCTCCCAAAGCGCGGGATTACAGGCTGAGCCACCAAGCCCAGCTGATTTGCTTCCTTTTTTCTTCTCTTTCGCCCTGCCTTCCTTCTCCTCCTCTTTTTATCCCTCTCTTCCTCATTCACTTTTCTTCCGTCCTTGTTATTTTAACAGGGTGAGCACAGGACTTTTAGGGAGTAGTTGTCTAGAAATGATATAGTTTTATGGCCATATCTGGATGTTCAGACCTCATTTCTTTCCAGGTGCTTTTCAACAAGTGAGAAAACACAACATATACCCCTAATCCTCTCAAATATGTTGAAGGGAATGATGCTGTAATTGGAGCAAAAATATTGAGACTTGAATCTTACGCCTCTTCTCATTTACTGTTTGTATGACTATTGGAGAAATCTCTGAATACATTTTAGATGTAAAATGCGAATATAAGCCTTATTGAACTCGGGGTTTTTTTAACACTGAAATTCTATCAGAAAGCACGTTTAATTTTATTTTTTTAATTTTATTTGGTCTTCTTAAATTGGGATCTCACTCTGTCACCCAGGCCGGAGTGCAGTGGCATCATCATGGCTCACCACAGCGTCAAACCCTTGGACTGAAGCGATTCTCCTACCTCACCCTCCTGAATAGCTGGGACCACAGGTGTGCACCACCATGCCTGGCTAATTTTTAAATTTATTTTTATAGAGATGGGATCTTACTATGTTGTCCAGGCTGGTCTTAAACTCCTGGATTCAAGTAGTCTTCCTGCTGTAGCCTACCCAAAATGCTGGGATTATAGCTGTAACCCATCATGCCCAGCCAGAAAACCCCTTTTATATTGACATATACTGTACAAATTATTTTTTTCACATGCTCAGCTAGATTTTTTTCTTTTTTTTCCTCTGTCATTCCAGAGTAGTTATAAGAGTCTGTCTCTCATGCTAAACTCTAAACTCATTGATGAGAGGACCTTGTTTTATTCATCTTTCAAATCTTGATTAATAGGTCTATAGAACCTATAATATAAATTGGCATTTAGTAGGTTCTTATGTATACTGATGAGTCTGAAGGCATATACAAGTTCTGACAATTAAGTTCATGAACTCATTCTAGACAAGTGCTACACACCTCTTTGCTGAATATCAGCTACCTTTGGAGTACTCCCCTTGGGAAGCTATGCCCTGATGCCAGTGCCTAGTATACCTGTCAAAGCAAATTTTGGAACTATTTTCTGGAATGGCCACCAGAGCTGTCATATTACCCTTGATGTCCTGAATGTCATCAAATTTCTTTCAATATTTCCTTTATTTTTGGATATAGAAAGAAAAAAGTCATTGGTGACCAGATCAGGCGAGTCCAGGGAGATTGTTGCAATATAATTATTTGTACAGTGCTGCCAACGTAAGCACACGGTAGTAAGTTTGTGAATTTAGTTGTCAGACCTCAACAAATAACAATGGCCATTCCAGTAAAAGAGTTCCAAAATTGCTTTCATGGGTGGACTAGGTACTAGCATTAGTGCATAGCTTCTCAAGGGGAGTACTTCAAAGGTGGTTGTAGTGATATTCAGCAATGCGGCATGTAACACTTTTTCTAGCATGAGTTTGCAAACCTTATTGTCCAACCTTATATACATAAATTTAACTGGTTTTTATTTGACTTATTCTGTCTAGTTTTTGATACAATATTAAAACATGAAAAAAGTGGAATATTTAACTTTGTTGTTATATTAGAGTATATGCTTTATTTCTGTGTATTCATTTTTGCATGTTCAGTTATCTGTAACTTGTAAAGTCTTGTAAGGCATCGGGAGTAGTGTTCACTTATTCATTTCTAATCTATTCAATTATTTACAAATTGAGGTAAGTGTTAAGGAGAACACAAGGTTTCAAGTGAATGAGAATAACAGTGTCACCCACTCTGGATTAAGTATTTTTAAATTCTAAAACCAAGAGGGATTTGTTCTTGAAGATGAATAGTTCTTGGCTAGACGAAACCAAACCAAACCAAAACAAAACAAACTAAATCTAAATGAACAACATCAAACCACACCAAGCCAAACCACTGATGAAGAGTAGATCAGACATATTACATGGTATATACAGATTGAGTATTCCTTATTCAAAATCCTTGGGACCAGAAATGTTTTGGATTTTGGAGTACTTATATTACACTTACCAACTGAGCATCCCTAATCCCAGAATCCAAAATCTGAAATGTTCTAATGAGCATCTCCGTTGAGTGTCATGTCAGTGCTCAAAAAGCTTTGGATTTTGAACCATTTGGAGTTTGGATTTTTGGATCAGTGATGCTCTACCTGCATAAAGGCTCTGAGGTGGAAGAGCCACGTGGGCTTAAAGAATTGAAAGGTAAGCATCAGAATTGGTGGCATGAGGGAAGGCAATACTGTTTATAGTGCCCAATTCCCTAAATGTTTTATTCTTTTACTAAATTACTCCTTTGCAGTTGCTTTTCTTGGTGTTCCATTTTTCAATATCCTCATATGCCTCTTTTCTTGGTAACAGCTTTATTGAGATATCATTTACATACCATACAGTTCACCCATTTAAAGCATACAATTCAATGGTCGTTAGTACATCCACAGAGTTGTGCACCCATCACTACAGTTTTAGCACTTTTTCATCACTGTTCTCTTTAGCTGTCACCAAGTCTCTCCATCCCCCAAGTCCTAGGCAACCACAAATCTACTTTTCCTAGATTTATCTGTTTTGGAAATTTCATATATGGAATCATCTTATAAGTGATCTTTTGTTCATGCTTCTTTTTAAAATGTTATGTTGCATGTTCATTTACTCCCAAGTTACTGTATTTATGGACTTTTTCTTGCCGTCAGTGTGCCAACTTTTTATAATGATGTCATTTTTTTGGTCTCCCAATACCATTAGCAATGTTCAAATTTGGAACAGTTTCCATACTGCTAAATGAAGTAGTAAAATTTATATTGCTGAAAAGTTGTCATTCCTTTTCCTTATAATTAGTCAGTGTTCAGAAATCTTTCCAGATCACCAATTGGTCATTTGTTTGTTGCCCAAACGTGGTCTCTTTTATCTTAAAGAGTTAGGAATCTCAAATGAATCTGTACAGTGTAATAGACACATTGTACGAACTTCATGCCCCTCTAAATAAGAGGAAATGTTGATGTTTTGGATGGTATGTGTAAAGAATAGATATTTACCCACATCTATTCCACTGATTTTTTTCAAGGTAGATTTCTGCTTTAAAAATAAAAAAGTGATAATTCAGTGCTCAAAATTTGTTAGTATGAACTTAATGTTGATTGATTATTTGAAAGCCAATAGCACAATTTGGTTGCTGGCTAGATATCCACAATCTGTTGAAAACCAGGATGTTATAGTTGAAGAACTAGTTTAGTAATACTCATCAGAATCCCTGGGTTTCTGGGAAGTTATGTTACTTCTTTCCTACCAAGGAAAATAAATTAAGAAGTATTAATCTTCATTTATTTTTGACTAGACCATTCTACCATTTGTGGGGTAGAAGGGGTGACTAAAGCATATATATGCCACTAAACCACTTCCTGAAGTAAATTGTAGAAAGCATATTTGAAGACAGGAATGGAAGAGTCAGTGTTTTTCCTGGGCCAAAACTTTGGCAATGGTCACTATTTCCCTCCCTTCCACCAAAGGAAAGAAACTCTGATGTTGTGAGCATGGGAGGAGGGTGTAAGTAAACCCTGCCATTGTAAGGCAGTGAGGGGCTCTATCCTAGTAAAGAACTGGAGACCCCCACTCCTCAAATAAAGTAGGTCCAGTCGGGCCATCATGCCCATCTTTGATCTTCACAATCTGAACAATACAAAAATTAAAGTTATGCTAGGAATGATAGATAATTGGAATCAAAATTTAAGACACCTCCTTCCCCAGTTTGTTTTAGGCCAAGAAGAGGCTTCAGTCAAGTATTTAAGAGCTATTTTAGTTAATGACAACAGATAGATTATGGAGAATCACTGCTTGTTCTTTGGACCAGGTGGTAATTACAGACTTAGAGAAATGAGTTGAATGTGTTCCATTCTCTAACACCTTCACACGCCTCTTTTTGAAATTCTCTATTGCATGTTCATTTGCTTTCCTCCCTTTACTCCCAAGTTGCAGCAATTAAGGACTTTTTCTTGCCTCCAGTGTGCCAAAGTGTCCTAGTGACGTTATTTCTCTTTTCTTCAGACAATTAGTAGCTTCCAGAATCCACAATGATCTCCAAATTGCTAACTACAAAAGTAAAATGGAACTACATTCAAGGTGTTTAGAAACTCTCATAAGGTTGTAGTAATATGAAGAACAATAGGTAAAATATTTTGTCATATCTGAATATATGCAAAGGTTGTGATTGAAATCTTTAGCCTACTTTTTGTGGGATCAAAAAACATTACTTTCTGAATTAAGTGAAAGAAATGAATACTTTTCAAAAAAGACTGCATGTTCCTTCAAGCAAAGTTATTCAGAAAATGGCATAGAATTATTAAATGACCATGGCTGAATTCTTTGGACCTCTGAGGGCTTAGTTTTATTCTCCATAAAATAAAGTGTTTGGCCTAGACTGACCTTTAGCAAGTTGGTTGGTACAGACCTTTTCCAAATGATATTATTTCTTTATGTCAGAACCCCAATGTGCCCTGCTGCCCCCCTGAATAAAATGAGTTCATTTTTTATTTGATTTTACTTTTGTAAAGCACTTCGAGGTTAGCAGTCCTTTAAAATGGCTCAGAATTAAATCTACTGGCTGTGAACTTTGGGTTCAGTCTAACAGAGTCCTCTGGCCTCTAATGTCGAAATTCACCATGGAAACAATTAATACCAGAGGTCTGTTTGTCAAGGAAAGCAAATCTGGATCTAGACCTCTCCTTCCCACCCTTAACTCACCATTCTTGGCTTCTGTCACAAATTGCATTGGAAATTTATAACAAAAAAGCACAGGGATATGAACTCTTGATTCAAAACAGAACAAATTCCACCCAAATTGTCCATGGCATGTCAGTATAATAACAGGATTAATCACAGAAAATAATTATAGTCTTTGGACATATCAGAACCTCATAATGTATTCAGAGCTGTTCATTTCTCTTATCACCCTCTTGAGGGAAAAAAAAATCCACTGAGCTTCTAGTTAAGCAGTGGTGATATTCTAGATGACATGTGAGAAGACTTGTCAAATATCCATGACTTGAAACTAAAAACAGCATGACTTCTTGTCATTTTAGGGAGACTTAGGAGCTAAGTCTGGTGGCTTTGGCATCAGCTTATTTTTTTCAGTGTGTGATATCTGTTTTTCCTGGTTATTATCCCCGGGCTCAATTTTGCAATTATAGGATGCACACGTTAGTCAGAAGAGATGAACGTTTTCACTTAGCAAAGTCTGTACATGAACACCTTTTTTGAATGACTTAATGGGCTCTGTTTTTGTTGGTTGTTTTGTGTTTAAAATGGCACTTGAGACAGATAACCAAAAGTATAAAATGGAAAAAAGGATTATTATGGAAAAAAGGGAAAGCAACATGTTTCTGTAAATGCTTTCATGTCACTTACTCAGAGAAAAGCCATTTGACTATTGGAAGTTGCTATGGGAAGCGTGCAACATTTCCATGGCGTTACATTTCACTTTCTTGTTTACGCGCTTGCAGTTATTCTTAAAAATATCTCTCTATATCTCTGCATATATATACATCTCTATCTGTCTGTCTGTCTATCTAGGCAAATATATGTATATATGTATATATATATATCCATTCATCTCATTCTTTTTTTTTTTTTAATATCAGAGTGCCACTTCTTAGGCAAAGCCAACAGAATAAAACTTAGGTTTGATTATAGTGTTCACCTTCCTAGAATTGGTCCATTACAACCATTGTGTGAATAACCTTGTGGAAGCTGGTTCCTTGGCACTATAGTGTTCTCAGTGTTCATACTGTGGGACTGCTGTAAAGTTCAAGTCTCTTTAGTGAGAGCCTTGGTATTTCAGAGTCTAAATTATCTTGTGGCTTACCAATACTGAGTAGACCTGTTTTATTTCTAATTCTGCTTGATAGCGTATTATTTTTTATTAATGTCATAGTGTATATTAATTAAGGAGTCTTATTAAAGGACTGCTAGGGAAAGAAATGAGCCTTGGGTGACCGTATAAATTTCTTTATAACTCTGATGGATCAAGACCAATGGAGCTAGTGGTTAATTTTCATTATTAGCTGCACTTATACCTGTCATTCCCCAAGTTCATGGATTGAATATACATAGTTCAGAGATTCCCGTACATGAGCCTATTTGAAGCAGCAGAAGTTGCATATGAATCTTTAAAGGCAGAAATTCATTACAAGGACTACATGAAAGGAAAAAAGAGGAGGATTAATTGTAAGTTATCAACACAGTGAACTACATTATTGCTCATTCTTAAGTACTGGGAACTGTGATTTTGAATCAGCTTTATGTTTCCAGTTCTCACTCTCATCTCCATCCCTACCCTCACCCAAATAATATTTGACTGAAACCAGAAATATTCTCTCTTTATTTGCTACATTAGGGATTTCAGAGGAAATTTTTTTTCATCCAGAAAAAAGAGAATCAGGCCAGTTTTGAGAAACTAAAAATAAAGCTATGCAAAATTGTTTTTAAAGTGGAATTCATTGGCATTTGTTTTTATGCTTGACAATCCCTTAGAATATAGCATTGAATCAAACTATGATTCTGATTTCAAAGATTTTGTTGTCAGTTTAAGAATATTAGAAGTATATTTTCTTATACGGTTTGTGTCTAAACAGAACTAATTTAAGTCCCTGCAGTATAATAGTAATGTTAATAACGATACTGATAGCAATATAATTTATTGAGTTCTTCATATGTTTATATGCCAGACTCTGTGCTATTTTACATCTATTTTTTCTTTAAATTGTCATAACTACCTTTTCAAGTGGATAGTATTAGCCTCATTTAAATACAATGAGGTGGAAAATGTCTTATCAGTTTGATAAAAGTTAAAAAAAATCCTGTTAGGAAGAAAATTGTGTTTGCCTGCAAAAATCTCTCTCTCTCCCTCTCTCTTTATTTCTTTTTTGTTTTTAAGAGACAGGGTCTTGCTCTGTTGCTCAGGCTGGAGTGCATTGATATGATCATAGCTCACTGTGAACTTGAACTCCTGGGTTCGAACTGTCCTCCTGCCTCAGCCTCCCAAGTAGCTGGGATTACAGGCATGTGCCACCACACCCAGCTGATTTATTTTATTTTAGTTTTAGAGATGGGAGTCTTTCTATATTATCCAGACTAGTCTCGAACTCCTGGCCTCAAGTGATTCTTCCTTCTCAGCCTCTAAAGTGATGGGATGACAGGTGTTACCCACCATGCCCAGTCAGATGTTAACTTATTTCAACATTTTTCTGAAATTTTAAAAACTATGTATAAACTTTCTTATTCTGTGAACTGTTGCCCAGGCTGGTCTTGAAATCCTGGATATCAAACCCCTGGCCTCAAGTGATCCTCCTGCCTTGCGATCCTCCCTCCTGCCTCCCAAAGCTCTGGGATTACTATGCCTAGTTCAAAAATATCTTTATAAAGTTCTGGGAGACCATAAGCCCCTAATCTATCTGCATGACCCTCTTGCCCTCTCCCCTTGTAAGGGCGTTTTCCTGTTTCTGGTGCCAAAGTATCTGAGCGAAAACTAGATTGCAAGGTAGTATAAGAAGGCTTTAGAGTTCCTGGGCTTATCTGAGATGGAGGGAGTGTGGAATAGAGATGAGAGAGGGAGGAAGAAAAGTAACCAAAGGGCAAGATAGTAGGAAGCGTTAGGTTGAGTATGTGTGTGCACACGTGTGTACAAATTTGAGCTCTTGGCTCAAATGGATACAGAACTGGAGGGAGTCCAAGAAGCAGAGTATGCCAGGCTGCAACCTCTCCAGGAACGGTAGCAAGAGAGATAGGATTACTTGGATTTGCGCTAGCCAAAGAATTAGAAGCTCAGGACTATTTCATTATTAATCTTGATTAGCAAGGAAAAATGCCCAGGACATCTCCCACATTACAGATTACGACATTGAGACTAAGTGCTTGCCTACGTCACCCACTTCGTAGGGGCAAGGATGAGATGTAAACCCAAGTCTTTCTCAATTCAGAGTGCTGGATTCGCTTCATTATATCTCACTGGCACTATAGATAATAATTTCCTGCATGAGATGTGGTAGAATCCCAACAAATAAATGTTTTGATTATGTCCATGTTTAATAGCAGTTCTAGTAATCTTCCATTTCTAAACTTGGTAATCAGATGTGTTAAAAATTTCTTTATTTGGCACAGTAGGAGTGTAACAACAATAATAAAGTGGAACGATTGTACTTTAATTTAAAAAAATTTCTTTAAATTACATATTTTATTTTTTAATTTTAGTTTTTATTTTTGAGTTGTGATCTTGCTCTCTTGCCCAGGCTGGAGTGTAGTGTGGCATGATCACAATGATTGTGGCTCATGACAGCCTCGACCTCCTGGGGGCTCAGGCCATCCTGCCACCTCAGCATCCTGAGTAGCTGTAACTGCAGGTGTGCACCACCATGCTCAGCTAATTTTTTGATTGTTTTTTTTTTTTAAGAGATGAGGTATTGCCATATTGCCCAGGCTGGTCTCCTATTCCTGGGGTCAAGCAATCCAACTGCCTCGGCCCCCTGCAGTGCTGGAATTACAGGTGTGAGCCACAATGCCTGGCCATAAATGATGTATTTTAGAGAGTAAAAAATATGCTTAAGAATATTGACTATTTAGTTTTATTGGATATCATCATCATATCATTATAGTCTGGACTTTTTATGACATTTCATTTTATTCCCTTTTACCAAGCAATGATGCTTTACTTATAATCTATGCATATTGTGTTTTACTATTCTTTTCTTTCTGAGAGTCAGGGAGAAGTAAGTTGGCTGGTTTTACAAACTGTTCTGTAATATGTTGAATTGTAGAGACACCTGTAGTAGGCTGAATAATGGTACCCCAGAAAATATCCACATTCAAATTCTTGGAACCTGTAAATGTTACCTTATATGCTGAAGAGGATTTTGCAAATATAGTTAAATTAAGGAACTTGAGATAGAGAGATTATTCTGTATTATCCAGGTGGATCCTAAATGCAATCACCCACATCTTTATAAGAGGGAGGCAGAGGGATATTTAACACATACAGAAGAGAAGAAGGCAATGTGGCCATGGAAACAGAAATTGGAATAATATAGCCGCCAGAAACTGGAAATGAGAAGAAAAGGATTCCCTCGCAGAGCCTCTGGGGGGAGTCTGGCCCTGCTGACATCTTCATTTTGTCTCAGTGAAACTGATGTTGACTTGTGGCAACTGGTGGCCTCTAGAACTATGGGAGTATAAATTCTGTTGTTTTAAGGCACCACGTTGTGGTCATTTTGTTATGTCATCCACAGGAAAGTAATACAACACCATGAAGAAATCAAAGCCTTCAACCAACTTCAGTCCATTAAAATAAACAAACAAAAAATGACTGTATGTAGACTTTTCCCCTCCAAGGCCAGAGCACTCGTGGCCCAGGTAAAATTCACATCTTACCAAAGTTAAATCTGCAAGCATCCAGGAGCTCTTCTACCTGGGAAAGGAGGAGGTTCCAATGGGAAACCAGTGGCAATGGGTCACTCTCTTGCTTTGGGCTTCTTGGCAACAGGGATATGACCTCTATCACTTGGGCAAAGACACAATTGGCAAAAGAAGAAATTAAACATTGTGGACTTTGCCATGTTTTCCAGAAACTGGAATATCAGCAGAGTTATTTTACAAGATTTTCTCTTTGAGTTCACCAAAATAAGAAAAATAAAATATGCTATATTCCACAGAACTGAGAAAGTCATCCTTTGGCTAGATCTAAATTTCATACCATCTCTTACTTATTTTACTTTATTATTTTATTTTTTTGAGCTGAGGTCTCACTCTCTCTCCCAGTCTGGAGTTCAGTGGCCTGATTATGGCTCACTGCAATCTCAGTCTCCTGAGTACTATCAGGTATACACCACCATGTCTGGCTAGTTTTTTGTTGTAGAGATGAAGTCTCGCTGTATTACCTAGGCTGGTCTCGAACTCCTGGCTTCAAGCAGTCCTCTTGCGTTGCCTTCCCAAAGTGCTGGGATTACATGTATTAACTGCCGCACCCAGCCTCTTATTGTTTATTTTACTTTAAGTAAATGAAAGTCATAAACTGTATCGATACTTTGTATTATGTAGGAAAAACTGATATTGATTATATTTAGGTAACTGAATATTAACATTTTTCCTTTTATTTAGCTGTGCAATCATTGCATTCATCTATTACAATAACTTAGTTTTTTTCCCCCTAAGTTATTGGTTGATATGCAATCTTGGAAGAAATAAAACTAACTTTTTTGCTTTCCAGTATCAAAGATTTTAACCTACATGCCTATGCCACTGGGGGCGGAAAATGTCTCCTGTTTTTTCTTTAGAGTTCTTTAGTGATAACATATCAACTTAAAAACAAAACAGTTCTGTTGACACAGAATTTTATTTGGAGGTCAACTCGTATTCTGAATGGGAAACTAAATTGTAAGTTTTAAAATAGAATGGTTACAATAGAATTTTGCTTCCTATCCTTTCATAAAGATAAAATTCTCAATGAGCAGCATTTTTCTTTAGAATAAATCAGTTTCTACAAAAACACGCATCTTCAGCTGTTGAGGAGTTGTGCCCTGATTAGCAAGGGAGCTGCACCAGACTTCAAGCATTTTAAAATGGAACTGAGGGCCCCGCTGAAGCTCAGCTTCTATTGTTCTGTAATGAGTACTTTGCAGAGTCCGTTCAAAAGTAAACTCTATTGTTCCCTTGCTTGTCTCAGTCCATCTGAGTGAGGTGATTATGGTTTCTTTAAAAAAGTACTTTCAGGACAGCAGAAAAATTATCTACTTAAAAAAATATTTTTGTCCCTATGTCTGGTGATAAATTTTAAAACCTTGAACATTCCATGAGCATCCTGGCAAGGGTTTTAAAATTATTTGAAAATCCTGCCTTTGATCCAAGGTGCGCAGAATCTAAAAACCTTTCTGAGCCTCCAGGCAGGGCTCTCTTCCTGAGCTGCTGCTTGAGCAGGAAATTTTGCATAGTAAATACTTTAAAACTTTGGTATTCAGAAAGGAATATTAAATCCAGGGGAGGACTAACAACTCTGAATAGATAGAGCAAATTTTCATGATGCCAGGGTACTTGTATAGATATTGACAGCCTAGTTCATCAAATAAAATTTTAAACTGCTAGGGTATTTGGAGCTCATCTGTATTTTTTGAGGCAGTGTCTGTAGGGCTCTCAGAATAGGTGGGATTTGAGCTCATTTTTCCCTTTTTAAAATTAATTAATTAATTAATTTTAACCCTCTTTCCATTCTCATGTATCTCTTATTCTTAGTGACTGGTGTCATTTTGTAATTACCAAGTTGAAACAACCAGGGTCTTGGTCTTGCTCTAAGACATTATTTATTGAAATATTTGCCTTTAAATGTTTTAGGGGAATTGGAGTTTGGAATTCAGGGGGCAAATATTGGAGAGGTCCTGGAACACCCTGTCAGTTCACTGAGTCATAATTTTCTCACACAAATCTTTTGATTCTTAGTATATCAAGTTGACCCTAGTCCTTTATGGTCTTAGACCTTTATTCCTAAATCCTAATGAAGTGAAAAGTTCTACCTAGAGAATTTCTGCACCCCACCTGCTGTCAGTGTGGGTGAGTTATTCTTCTGTCTCTTAGAGAGGATGGAGCTAGGCTACAATAAGCTCATATTTCTAAGGGTTATCCCATTTCCCTGCCCCTGTAAGCAAATTTTAGGGGATGTAGAAGGGATTAGAAGTGTCTTAATTTGGCCCAAAGAAATAACTTAATTTGGCCCAATGAAACTCTACTCTTAAAATATAAGGAGCTTCCAACACAATAAGAGGAGAGTAATCCCTTGGGAAACCCATCACATCTGCTCATCCTTCCATACCTCTGCTGGCAGTTCTCATTTCTATCCCTGAGGTTCTTCTTCCTATTAAAAAAATCCATGTTTGATGATTAATTGTTTTTTTCCTTAAAAAAATTTTTTTATTTTATTTTAAAGATGTGGGATACAATTCAGAGTTTGGTATACAAATGTTCATTAAGCAGGTACACTTGTTGACGAGGTGTGCCCCCCCTCCCGTGGCAGTTTCCCACTACTGCCAATCCCTTTCTTATAGTGTTATGATTGTTGTTCAAGGTCCACTTATGAGTGAGAACATTTGATACTCGGTTCTTAGTTTCTGTGATAGATCGCTCAGTATTGTTTTTTTGTTTGTTTTTTTGACTGTTTGGAGTCTCACTCTGTCGCCCAGACTGGAGTGCAGTGGCCGCTCCCGGCCACCCCAGCCCTCGACCTGCTGGGCTCCGGCGATCCTTCCACCTCAGCCTTCCAAGTAGCCAGAATTACAGGCATGCGCTACCACGCCCAGCTGATTTTTTGATTTATTGTAGAGATGAGGTCTCGCTGCCCAGGTGGGTCTCGAACCTGCAAGCTCAGGCAATTTACTCACTTCAGCCTCCCAAAGGCGCGGGATTATGGGCTGAGCCACCGAGCCCGGCAGATAGCTCAGTATTATAGCCTCTAAGTCCATCCAAATTGCTGCGAAGTTCATAAATTTGTCCTTCTTTATGGCTGCGTATCTTCTATTGTGTATATGCACCACATATTTTTTATCCAGTCCTCTTGCGATGGATGGGCAGCACAGTTGGTTCCATGTTTTTGCTATCATAAATAATGCTGCAATAAACTTGTGTGTGTAAGTATCTTTTTCATAGAGTGATCTGAGTTCCTCTGGGTATATTCCCAGTAGGGGAATTGTGGGGTGGTATGGGAGTTCGGTTTTTAGATCTTTTAGGAATCGCCAAACTGTTTTCCACAGAGGTTGTGCTAGTTTACACTCCCACCAACAGTGTACAAGTGTTCCCTTTCTGCTGCATCCTCTCTAGCATCTGTTGTTTTTCGAGTTCTTGATGATGACCATCCTGACTGGAGTTAGGTGGTGTCTCAGTGTGATATTAGTTTGCACTTCTTGATGACTAGTGGGGCTGAGCATTTTTTCATGTGTCTGTTGACTGCTCGTATGTGTTCTTTTGAGAAGTGTCTATTCTCAAATGTGCCGAAAAGAAAAAAACAAACAACCCCAGTACAAAATGGGCAAAATATATAAAGATTAATTGTACTGGATTCTTACGTAGTGCCACAACTTCACGTGGAGACCTCTGTTCTGCTGTTGCTGGGCTGAGGTGAATGTCACCACATAGAACTTTGTTGTCTCCTTCATCATGCAAGGGAATTAGAGTTCTATTAATTTTCTAGCCATTTCTTTACTGTGAGCAGAGGGGACAACTGGCCACATAGTTTTGTCCTTTCTGGGACCAACTTGTGTCAGGCTAATCTAATGGCCTCCCAGCTCACCCTGGCCCAGGCCCTCATCTATGGTGGCCCATAGGCTGCAGAATTTTACTTCCCTTGAAGTGAAACTCTATGAGTCCCCCTCCCATAGGGTTTGGCAGGTCAAGAGTATTCAGCCTCATGTTCACATCTTTTTGGACTCCTCCTCTCCCTGCTTCCAAGTGTGTGGAGTAAACCTATAGCAAACATTGTACCAAGCTGAGGAGGCATCCTCCCTTAAAATCTTCTATTATAACAGCAGCATCCACAGAAGCCCTGGACTTAGTTGTTCAGTACGTTTAGTCCCTCTGGAGGGGGCTTTGGTTCCACTCTTTGGATCCCTAGGTTTGGAGCCACTTTTTAATTTATTTTATTTCTTTATTAAAGATGTGGGGTACATTTTAGGGTTAGGTATACAAATGTTCATTAAGCAGGTACCCTTGTTGATGAGGTATGCCCCCCTTCCCCTGGCAGTTTCCCACTACTGTCAATGCCACCCACTCCCCCACCCGGCAGTTTCCCACTACTGCCGATCCCTTTCTTATAGTATTATGATGATTGTTCAAGGTCCGCTTATGAGTGAACACATGGTACTCTCATCTTTGTTTCTGTGATAGATCACTATGATAGACTTTAAATTCATCCAAGTTGCTGTGAGGTACATATGTTTGTCCTTCTTTATGGCTGCATAATATTCCATTGTGAATATGTATCAAATTTTTTTCCATCTAGTCCAGTCTTGATGACCAGCATGGTTGGTTCCATGTTTTTGCTATTGTTAATAGTGCTGCAATAAACATGCATGTGTAGGTATCTTTTTTGTGGAATGATTTGAGTTTCTCCGGGTTTATTCCCAATAGGGGGATTGCTGGAGTATATGGAAGGTCAATTTCTAGTTCTTTCAGAAATTGCCACACTGAGAAACCACTTTTGATTTATAGTAATCTGGTTGAGATACTTCCAAAACTCCACCCCTTCCTGATTCCTTACCCAAATGTAAGCAACATGAGGGTAAAGACTTCCCCTCCCCTTTGGTAAGCTGGTGTATCTTGTGCACCTAGGCCTGCTGTTGAATGAATAAGTGTCTACAGTAGTATATTTGTATTTTGTAGCAAATGCTAATGATAATTCTTTCAAAAATCTGGAAAAAGTATTTCTCAAGTAAAAGAAAACTCTATAAGTATGATACTTTTGGTCAGTCTGATTGTGAAAATGGTGCATTCTACAAGAAGCTCTATATATGGCAAGGTAATGGCAGAATCTATTTAAATTACCACGTTAGGATTTTTAAGTATGTACATAAGATGAATTGCAGCTATTAATATTATTAAGTAAAAATTAAAAGCAAATTAATTCATGGAAACTGATGTCCCTTTTATTTTACCTATTAATATGATGTAGAGTATGGTTGTGCCTGACATATCCCTACTGTAGGCATTAAACGAAATTCCTGTGCCATGTGGTAGATAATCTCATAGAAGAAAAAAAACTTAAGTTGACATGGATCACTTGGTAGTTCTCTACTGCTGCCTCTATGCAAAAAATAAAATTTCTCAGTCTCCAGATCTATCTACATGTCACACCTGGTTTTGATTTTAATGACTTTCAGTCTCTTCAATGGGAAGTAATAAACAAATAATAAAACCCATGTTATTGAAAAATTTTGGAAATAAAAACTTTTTCTGATTATGAATATTACATGTTTATCATAGAAAATTTGGAAATTAAAAGATAAAGAACAAGGAAGACAAAATCACCTTAAATACCCATCCCAAAGGGTACCATGAACATTTGGACATATTTCCATCCCTCAACTCGTGGAAAGTGGAGGCTTTGGAGCTGCTTTTTGTTCTTCATTCTCTGTTCTTGATTTCTGTGATTGGGACCTCCTTCTGGTCCACCACATCAGAAACCTTGGGGGTCATCTTGGACTTCCTCTTTTCCTCACGCATTCATCTTTTGGCTCTATTGGTCTGACCTCTGTGGATTTTCCTATGCTCTCCTCCCTCTGGTCCAACCCCACTGCCATTTTCCAAATTCAGTCTCCCTTTCTTATTAGGAATCCTGCCCCCAGTCATACCCTCTTTTCTATATGTGCCATTCTGAGACCAACATGCCTTTTCCCCCCCCAAAATGTTAACCCAATGATGTCATACTCTTGTGTAAATCCATTCAGCTGCTCCCATTGCCCTTTTTATGATCTGCCCTGATAACTCCCCAGCCTCACCTCCCTGCCTTTCCCCTCTTCATCTTCTCTGCCATCATGTCAATCACTGAGCTAGCAGTTTCTAGACCATTCTCTTCCCTACTTCCACGGTGATCATACATGTTGTTCCCTGTACCTATGACACTTGTCTTCCAACCTCCTTGAAATCTCAAACCTCCCTGAGAGCTAAAAAAAAATGAAGTTAAAAGACATTGCAGTACTGCATGTTTATTATAAATATGTATTTTAGAGGACATTTTTCTATTCCAACTCCAAAACTCAGCTTTTCATCACTGACTCTGGGAACACTCCCTATTCTCAAAGACGAAGTTTCACTTGCTTTTTGTTTCCACAATTTATGGCCAACACTGAGGCATGGTAGAACTTAAGTCAGTAAGTGACCCTGAATATTTATGTCAGGTAAAAGTCCCTGAGAAGCAATATTTTAGGTAGATTTTATTTGAGGAGTCAACAATATATATGGACTATCTATTATGTGCTAGGCACTGATGTCTGTCTATGAATTTGACAGACATTCTTTTTGCTTTCATGGACTTTGTAGTCTGGTGATAGGAGATAGACACTCAACAAGAAGCAATGAATAAGCAAGATAGTTTCACAAGGAGATAATTGGAAGTAATAAATACAGGGTGATGTGATGGGATTGGATGCAATCATATGGTTTCAAGTTGACTGAACTGGTAAGGGCTGTGCTGATGTACACACCAGTGTATTATCCAGACAAATGCCAAACATATGCTAAATTAACAGCTGTAGTGAGAGCTGTGCATATTTGTGGGGTTAACAGTTTTAGGATTGGAGCCTTATTTGAATGACTAGAGAATGTTTAATTAAGATTTGAAAGAAACATGATAAGATTCAAATAATTCAATGACTATATACTGTAACAAGGAGAACACCTTAGAAGACTGATTGAAGTAAACTAATAAATAGAGGTGACAGAGAGGAGTATTTTAATTGAATACAGAGAATATCTTTTCAGTGTTTACAATTCACTCATCAATAGAATGAATGTGGTGAGTCTTTGACAGGGGATGTGTTGAATACAGGTGATCTGTTAGTGATGAGTGGGAAATTTCCTCTAAAGGAAAGAAAAGTAACCTGGATGGTTTTAAAGATCTTTGTTTTGTTAAGCATAGAGAGCTCAACCTAGGAGGAATAGAGGTAAGTATTCCAAGTGGAGATAATCAGAGCCACAACAGGAAGACTCCTCAGAAGAGGTGGATGGAACAAGAGATAACATATTTTCTGGAGAAGGGACACACAGCAAATATGTAATAATGTTGACTCACTAGCTCCCCCCCCAAAAAAGTCTTCATACTGATTGGTTGAGAAAAGAAAAGAAATGGAAAGATGAGAAAGAGATCAAGAATGGGAAAGGTGTTATTAAAGAAGAAGGACTCTCTCCAGTGATTCCAGAATATTGAATGCAGTCATGCTCTGAATAAATTGAAGGGATAAACTTTGATTGTAAGTTTATATCTGGCTGAGATATTTCTTATATCACTATTTTTTTTGATAATAGTTTTTAGTCCATCAGTATCCTGAACAGTATTACTTAAATTAATCTGCAGTATTATGCTTGTCTTTAATTTTAGGCATGATAATATGATGTCTTCATTTTTTAATATTCAGGGTTGTCGATTGAGATATAAATTTATTTGGACTCAGGGTTGACCCTGTCAGGAAAACAACAAAGGAACATGTTTTTCTTCAGGGTTACTATGTTTATGCTTTTACGTTGTGGTTGGCATTTTGCAGCACAGGTATTAAGTTGTGTGCCACCCAGAGTTAAATATAATTAACTCAGTTTCTCAGGTTTAAAAGAAAGGGACCTTGGCTTTTAAAGAGATTAAATAAGTTTTACTTGAATATAACAATGGGTTGCAAAACAATGCTTTTACTTTTATCCATGTCATAGATTTAAGTTATACATTATTCTCAGATTATTTTTGTGTTTATTTTTGCCTTCTAGCAAAAACAATTTAGCTCCAGTATTTTAAGTTATTAATGCTTCCTAGAGAAAGAGTTGAAGTTTTCCAGTTCAGGAGGAAAAGCTGTCAAAGTGGAAAACCCCCTCATTTTTCACATTTTCCCAAGAAGCAGAACAGTCATTTCCTAATCTTTTTGTAATACCCTGGGGACATCTGACAGCCATTGCCCCTTAAAAAGGAGAAGCATAGAAATTGCAACATGTTTGATAAAAATACCAGTAATAATGGAGAAACATTAAAAATCTGGTTTATATTTTTCCTCCATATTTTTGTCTTTTAGCTAATAGATGTATTAATCTTCATTGATGGAAGGTTGACTAGAAATGTACAATGCTATTTTTTCTACTTAACAACTTATTTAAATACTGTTATTTCTGAATGAACCATCTCATTTTTTTTGTCTAGAGTGATAGTATATTTATTATGGTCCATTTCATGAATACTCATTTGCAAATAACCTCATTATACCTGGGTATGCTTCTTTGAAGACAGAAGAAATCCAATGTGAATTACTTCTTGACTTTTCAGACTTAAGATGGAATTGCTTAAAATACAAGGAAAAATAAAAATGCTTGGCTTCTTTTAGTGCACATTTGGAAGGTAACAAAAATTGGGTTAAATATTGATGTTTGCTTTTTGGTATTTTTGTCGCTTAATTGGCAAGTTAATAGGGATACTTCCTTGGGTGAGATCATTTTCTGTGAACTTGGGAAGAATCAATTTGCCTGTTTGCCAGTGGACACATGGATAATACATCGTTTGAGCCTATGTTGTTTATTTTTATGAACTATTTCAATAATCCAGAAAATATGAATAATAAATTCAATAAATACCCATCTCATTATGTACTCATGTCAGATCCTTGCATTTTGTCTTATTTACCTCTGGACTATTTTTTTAAATAAAGCATTTAAAATATACTTGAAGCACTCTGTGTACACATTTACTCACTCCACAGAATTGGTCACTATCCTGAGTGTGGCATTTATCATTCCTATTTATTTGCTTACTCTTTTAACTATAAAATACTTACCCATAAATATTATGATAGCACTTTATATGTTTTTGGATTTATACACATGGTATATTATACAAATCTTTATTTTATTTAATTTATTGAGTCCAGGTTTCACTTCGTTGCTCAGACTGGAATGCAGTGGCACAATCGTGGCTTGCAGCAGTCTCAAACTCTTGGGCTCAAGCAATCCTTCTGCCTTAACCTCCCGAGTAGTTGGAACTATAGGCATGTACCACCATATCCAACTAATTTTTAAAATTTTTTGTAAAGTTGAGGTCTTGCTGTGTTGCCTAGGCTGGTCTCAAACTCCTGGTTTCAAGGAATCTTCCCACATCAACCTCCCCAAGTGCTGGGATTACAGGATTGAGCCACCATGCCCTACCTTCAAATCTTTATTTTATTATCTCATTAATTTACTTTAAGTACTAAGGTGTATCCATGTTGAGACACACACACACACACACACACACACACATGGCTCTATGTCCTTTATGTTGATTACTATGCAATATTATATAAATTACTACAGTTTTTACATATTTATTCTCTTGTTGATGGACATTTAGATTGTTTCCAAAATTTGTGTTCTAAATAGTCTTGCTATGAACATTCTTGTGTTTTTCCCCAAAAAGTCACATGGAAGAATTTCCCCAGGTTTGGAATTGCTAGGTCACTTATTAGCTTCCTAGCACTGTAAAAACAAATTACGTGCCGGCTTGAAACAGTTCATGTTTATACCTTCTAGTTCTATAGGTCGGAAGTCTGACATAGTTCTCACTGGGCTAAAATTAATGCGTAGGCAGGGTTGTGTTTCTTCTGTAGCCTTTAGGAGAGAATCAATTTCCTTGCCTTTTCCAGCCTGTAGCAAGTGCTCACTTTCCTTGGATTGTGGCCTCAGTCCTACGTCTTCAGTGCCAGCCATGTGACATTATTCCATAGTCACATCTCCACCTGACTTCTGCCTCCCTCTTCCACTTAATTTTTTTTTAAATTTTAGATTCAAGGGGTACATGTGCAGGTTTCTTGCATGGGTGTATTGTGTGTTGGTGAGGTTTGGGCTTCTATCGAGCCTGTTGCCCAGGCAGTGAGTATGGTATCCAATAGGTGGTTTTCAACTCTTACTACTCTACCACCTCCTCCCTGTAGTCTTGCTATGAACATTTTTGTGATTTTTCCCAAGAAGCCACGTGAAAGATTTTCCCCAGGAGTGGAATTGCTAGGTCGCTTCTTGGCTTCCTACGTCTCTATTAGCTTCCACTGTTTGTTGTTCCCTTCCTTGTTCCTGTATATGACTTGTGTTTGACTCCCACTAATAAGTGAGACCATACAGTATTCAGTTTTCTGTTTCTGTGTTAATTTGCTTAGCCCCAGTTGCTGCAAAGGATGCGATTTTGTTTTTTATATCTGCATAGTATTCCATAATGTATTTGTACCACATTTTCTTTATCCAATCAACCATTGATGGACACCTAGATTGGTTTCATATTTTTCCTCTTCCAGTTTTAAGAATTCTTGTGAATACATTGGGCCAACCTGAATAATCCAGGATATGTTTCCAATAAAAAACAATTTTTTAGAAAAGATGTGGGGTACAGTCCAGGGTTAAGTACATAAGTGGACAGTGTACAGGTGAAATTTGGGCCTCCCAATGGTTCTCACTTCTCCTGGTTTGGGATCATGTACCCTTATTGATGTTATGTGTTATGTGTCCCCTACTCCTGCCCCAGCAGTGACCCACTGCTGCCAATTCCTTTCTTATAGTATTTTTTAAAATTTATTTTATTTTAAAGATGTAGGGTAAAATTCAGGATTAGGTATACAAGTGGCCATCATGCAGGTAAAGTTTGGGCCCCCTTTGGTCCCCACTTTGCCTAGTTTGAGATCAGGTGCCCTTATTGATGTTGTGTCCCCCCCAGCACTCCCCTTTCCCCCACAGTATCCTGCTATTGCCATTCCCTTTCTTATGGAATTATGATAAATGTTCAGGGTTCACTTGTGAGTGGGAACATGTGGTACTCAGTTCTTTGTTTCTGTGATAGATCACTGGGTATGATAGACTCTAAATCCATCCAGGTTGTTGTGAAGTCCATAGTTTTGTCCTTCTTTATGGCTACATAATATTCCATTGTGTATATGTACCACATTTTCTTTTCCTTTTTTTTTTTTTTTTGAGTTGGAGTCTCACTCTGTCGCTCAGACTGGCGTGCAGTGGCCGCTTCTGGCCACCGCAGCCTCGACCTGCTGGGCTCCAGTGATCCTTCCGCCTCAGCCTTCCGAGTAGCTGGAATTACAGGCACGTGCTACCACGCCCGGCTGATTTTTAAAAAGTTATTGTAGAGATGAGGTCTTGCCAAGTTGCCCCGGCGGGTCTCGAACCCGCGGGCTCAGGCAATCCACTTTCCTTAGCCTCCCAAAGCATGGGATTACAGGCTGAGCCACCGAGCCTGGCTGTACCATATTTTCTTTATCTAGTTCACTTTCGATGGGCAGCACAGTTGGTTCCGTGTTTTGTTATTGTGAATATGCTGCAATAAACATGCATGTGCAGGTATCTTTTTTGTAGAATGATTTGAGTTCCTCCTGTAAATTCCCAAAATGGGGATTGCTGGATTGTATGGGAGGTCAACTTTTAGATCTTTTAGAAATCACCACGTTGTTTTCCACAGAGGTAGACCTACAGTGTAGAAGATTTTCCTTTTCCCCACATCCTCTCCAGCATCTGTTGTTTTTTGAGTTATCGATGATGGCCATCCTGACTAGAGTTAGGTGGTATCTATTGTGGTTTTGATTTGCATTTCTTTGATGATTAATGAGGCTGAGTATTTTTTCATGTATCTGTTGGCTGCTCATATGTCTTCTTTTGAGAAGATATTATTCATATCTTTTGCCCCATTTTTAATAGGGCTGCCTGTTTTTTTTTCTTTAAGCATGTTTGAGTAAGCCCCAAAAGCCCTGCCATAAGAGATAGGATTGACAAGTGGGACCTCATCAAACTGAAAAGCTTCTGTAAAGCAAATGAAACCATTAAGAGAGTAGGAAGACAGCCCACAGAATGAGAAAAAATATTTGCCAACGGTATATCTGACCAAGGCCTAACATCCAATATAATATTCCAGTTTTTTTTGGTTTTTTTTGAGTTGGAGTCTCACTCTGTCGCCCAGACTAGAGTGCAGTGGCTGCTCCCGGCCACCGCAGCCTCGACCCGG